>NW_026623478.1:1148590-1164650 GCF_030028575.1 Malurus melanocephalus
CCCGCCTCAGCTTTCCCGCCCGCCCCTCCTGCGCGCGCCACCGCCTCAGGGGCGGGGAGCGGAGGGGCGTGTGCCGCGCGCGCTGCGTCACGTGACACACCCCCCTCGGGCCCCCTCCCGCCATCCCCGGCCCCGCCCCCGCCGCGCCCCGGGCGCTGATTGGCTGAGAGCTGACAATGCGAGAGGCAGCGCCCCCCGCCCCGCCCCCCCCGCCGGCTTCACCCCGGCAGCCACGCGCCACCGGCCGCGAGCTGCTCGCGCGGCGCCGGCGCGGCCGTTACCGGGAGCGCTGAGGGGGCCCCATGGCCGCGTCCGAGCGCACGGCGCTGGGGCCGCTGGTGGGAGCCATCGATCAGGGCACCAGCTCCTCCCGCTTCCTGGTGAGCACAGCGCGGCGATCGGGGCGGCACCGGTGGCGGTCGGCGCCCCCGCGGCCTGAGGGGAGCCGCGGCTTCTGCGGCTTCACTCCGCTCCATCCCGGCGGGGGCCTCTGCCGTGCCCTTGGGGAAGGGCAGGGGATGGGGCCCGCAGGGCCGGGCTGCGCTGTGCCGGCTGCCGCCTCCTGTCTCCCGGCGGCCCGGGGSTGGCGGACACGCCGCTGTCGCTCGGTGGCGTTCCCGCGCGGCGCGGGGAGCAGCGCCCGTCCCGCGGGGAGCGCTCCCGGGGCSAGCCCGGCACCGGCGTCTCTTGCTGCTGCTGCTCCGGGGACTGCGAGATCCCGCTGCTCCGAGCAGGCTGCGTTTGCAATCTGTTGGGGTTTCAATCTGTCGGGTATCTCGCCCCGGATGGAATCAAATGGGCAAGGTTCTCAGGCRCTGGGGGAATAGATGTGTGCGAGTTCGGTGGCTGTGATTAGCTGGTGTTCAAACAATGCGATGACTCCGCTGCGTTCCCTGCTAAAACCTACCCAGGGCCTGCTGGAGCGACTGCTGCAGTTCCAGTCCTAATGTCAGTGCATCCTGTGCATTGTAGGTGTTAAGGTGGCTGAATCTGCGCACCTTGTGAAACACTGATTTGTTTAAACACTAGACGAAGATAAGTTTTAGGATGGGAGGATTAATATAATAATCATATCTGTGACCCTTTAGTTAAAGAATCTGGTTAYTTCTATATTATGCAATAGACTGTAACTAGTGTTGTTGTGTATGACACTTWCTATAGATACTTCTTGCTTGCAAATCTCTATGAATGTACTGTCCCCTAGTCAGTTAAGTCATGGTAGTYTGACTCAATTAAATCCCAGTGACAATTTCCTTCATGGAAGTGAAATAGTGACAACAGCTAGATATAAAATGTTGTCAAATGTGCAAAGTATTAACTGGGAAGATTAATGTTTTGGTTCCCCCTTGGGTTTTCTTTTGGTTTTTTTTTGTTTGTTTGTTTTTGTGGGTTTTTGGTTTTTTGGTTTTTTTTAATGCTTCTCCCATGTGAAGTGTTCCTTCATGAAACGGGAGAGTAGAATATCTTCTTGACCTTTGCTACCATTATTACTCAATATCACGACCTTCATGCGATTGTCAAATGAGAAAACACAGATCTGGGGGTGGAGAGAAACTCCAAACTGACAGATGACACCAGTGGGCTGTCTTGGATGTCAGTCAGGAATCCTTTTTGGGAACGAACTTGAAGAAGTTCCCTGTACCACACAAAAATAAGTTCTATCTGCTTTTATATATAAATTTTATATATAAATTAACTTTTTTTTTATCCTAAAGGGTTAACAATAGTAGGAGTAAAACTTAAGCTCTTTTTACAAGTATTTTTGCAARTTTCTCTTAGAAGGAATTTCTTACGCTACACACATTCATCAATGGCTTTTACGTAGTCAGGGAGATTTTGCCRATCTATATGAGGATTCAGATGTTTTCTAATTTTTTCAAGAAGTGTATTGTGTCTGTCACTCTTCARTTCTTCTTGTATCCRTCTCAATTTCTCTCAATTCATGTCAAAATACAGCATTGTCTTAAACTTGGCAATGTGATCATATCATTATGATAGTACTGTTGCATGGGTTTGAGCAAGTAAGAAACATGATCACTGAGTGAAATCAGAATACGGGGCAAAGGGGAAGAAGAGGGCAAAATGTGCAGAGATCTGTTAAAACTTACATCAGTCATTCAGATAGCAACACATGTGTCTGGAGAATTCTTTGCTGGAAGGTGATTGCTGCAGTTAGCAGAGACGTTTTGCCTTGAAATATTTAAAGCCAGGATGTAATATATTGGTGTTTGTGCACAATTTTTTTCCTTGGCTCTCTTGCTACCTCTTGGTCTTTTACTGTTTGGTGTTCTGGTTACATTTCTCACTGATCTCACTGCAATTTTTTTCATATATTGCTTCCAACAATTTTTGCCTTTGTCAAGTCACGTGTCATAATCAAATTGCTGTTTGCTTTGCACTTTTTGTTCACTTGTTCAGTGCAACTGTTACCTAATTTTTTAGTGGAAGAAATTATTTCGACCAGGTAAAGAGTTCTGGGTGAAAAACTGGTCCAATCGGGCCAAAGGGCAGTTTCAGAAGTTCAGAGCGTAAATTTACAATTACAGGTAGCAGATTTACCAGTGGTGTTCCATAGCAGTAAGTACCAAGGGCTGATACCCCATGATATTTTCATCAACAGCCATGGGGATGGGTTGGAATGTTCTCTCAGAAGAGGGTGACCAGCTGACCAGAATTCCAGTCAGAGAATGGGCCTGCCTGAATATTTGTAAAATTAAATGAAGTTTAACACTTGGGACACAATGCCAAGAAGCTGCTTAGTGAAAAAAGACACAGACTCCTGCTGGAAAACGAGCTGGATGTCAGTGAACAATGCATCCTTGTGGTGATGCACATTAAGAAAAGTGCAGGAAGTAATGGTTGCCATCTGTGCATCACTTAGGAGGCAACATCTGGAACCCTGTGTCTCATGCCGGACCCCGCAGAGAATGAGAGAGTTTGAAGAGCTGGATTTCACCCAGCCAAGGAGTCACTGAATCATCCCTGTGCTGCAGCACAAGGCCATGGAACGAGGGATTAGGAGATATGGGGTTGTTTCCTCACCAAGAGGCTAAGTGGTGTCCTCAGCTGTCTAACCACAGTTTGTGGAGAACAGGGAACCAGCTTTTTCTCAGATGTGCACAGAAAAAGGCAGTGAACACAAGTTGCAGAAAGTGAAATTTCAAATAGATGTAAAGATGTTTCACTATGAGGGGCTTCAAATCATGGCCTGACAAAGTGTATGGAATTTTTAAATCCTTGCAGATACTTAGTGCCTGACTAGAAAAGGCCCTGAACAACCTGGTCTTAAATTTAGGCTTACCTGACCAGCAAAGTAGGCTAGGTGAACTCCTGAGATTCAGAGTAAATTATCCTGTGCACAGACCTTTTGAGTCTCCTGCTTGTGTGAATGAGGAGGCTAAAAAAGCACCAGAACTCAGGTGCATTTTTGTTACTGTCACTCTTTATTTAGCTTTGCCTCTCACTCAKCACACATGTAGTAGTAGTTTATGCTGTGGCTTTACCCTCTATGAACCCTGTTTTGGATCTTAACTTTTATTAGCTACTTTTGCAAAAGGAACTGTAGTTATTTTTGGGATTGCAACTTTTCTGTTAAGTTGGGCTGAACTTGGATAACAAGTTCAGGGTTACCAGGGAGAGCACAGTGCTTCAAGTACAGTGCAATCATTTAAAGCTCATTTTCTTAAAGATGTCAATCAGGTAAACAAATTGGGTAGGCTAAACAAGTGTACCCAATGACTGAATTCTGACCAAAATGTTTCACTGAATTTTTTCATTGAATGCTTTAATCTCCCATGTTCCATTTAATATTATTCAAGAAACATAAAAAAATACACTATATCTTCTTTTATGAAAAGTCTTAGGATCAGGAGCTAATGGGTCAGCTGAACCACTGTTTGATCTCTTGAAAGATATTTGCTGGATAGTATTTCTGTCATTTTATCCAAGAACAGCAATAATTGAAATACACATTCATACCCATTGAGCTTTCTCTTCAGAGGAGAATACGTTTTACCCCTCTACTGAAGTAACGTGACCTTTTGGGAAAGAGGAAAAACTTGATTGTAAGCTAGCAAGAAGGGTTAAAAATGTTGCAAATAGGTTTTCCTCTAGCACTTATCTCTTAAAATACAGTGTAGTTTTGCTTTTAAATCCCATAATTTTAAGCATTTCCTTGATGGTGGAGGGAGGTCTGTTCATCATGAGCCTTACAAGAAAGATAATTTCTAGGAGACTTATTAAAATGTACTTACTCATAAATTCTGTCCTCTACTCCTAGTTAAATGTTAAAGAGGGTATTATTATTCGTCTGTTATCCTTTACCCCAACACCAGGGTTGGTTCAGTGCTATTTCAGAATTCCAGCTCTGAGCTTGTTTGCCTGCAAAGCCATGGCTGTTCCACCTTTACAGAAATTCATGAAGATACAGCACAGAATAAGACAAAGCTTGAAAAATTACTTCTAAAATCTGTATTCATTATTGACTTTTCAGCTGTGCAGCTTTTTGCATCACTTCCATGAACCTCATATTTCTGTTCATTCCTTGAAAATTGTTTCAACTGATTGATATGAATCCTTTTTCACTAAGATAAAAAAAACCATAAACACAATGCACAATAACATGTAATAATATGTGACTGCACTCCTTCACATGATTTGTATTATGTTAAAGACCCTATGAAAAGCTCAGTTATCAGCCCTTGTGGTTCTTTACGTGTTCACATATAGCACCAATATGTAGGTCTTGCTTCCTTCCAACTGACACTCAAGGCTCAAGCTCTACTTTGTTGGGAGTAGAGGGAGGATGTTATTTATTCCTTTTCTTTAATCTCTCACTAGAGAATTCACTATCTGGTGGCTTTCACTTTCATCTCAGTTCAAGACAGCTRTACGTGTCCAAATAGCCTAGACAATTCTTCATGAGTATTGCTGGTAAAATTAGGGCAAAGCTGACTTTGTCTTTCCCCCCACACACACAACAACTGAGATCAGTAGCATAACCTGGAATCAGTTCTTAAAGAATATGAAAGGATCAAAAACCTCTAGTCCCAACGAATTACAGAAATACACCTCAAATCTGTTTCAACATGGGTGTATTGACCTTACCTGAATTATTTGTATTTACTCTCACTTATTTTTCTATCTCACCACTGTCAGAGAAAAACAGGGACTGTGTAGGGAATTTTTTTTTTTACAACAGTAGTGGTTTTTTGGAGGGAATGGGAAATGAAGGCTGTGAGGTCCCATTTGTTCTATTTATAGCCTACTTTATTTATCATTTTGTAGGTTAAAATTTAGTGACTCTTTCATATTTGGCATCTTTTCATATATCAGAATTCTGTTTATCWGTGTAGAATCATAGARTYRTAGAATGATTTGGGTCAGAAGGGACCTTAAAGATTACCTTGTTCCACCATGGGCAGGGACAGACTGGGGTGCACAGGGCCCCATCCAACCTGGCCTTAAACAGGAATTGCTTCCAGTGAAACTTTTTAATCCCTTGTCCTGAATAACAGGGAGTGTCTGCTGCTTTTGTTGAGAATGTCAGAAGCTTGCAGGTTTGTTTGTGATGGATTAGCAAAGTGTGTTTGCCTAGTTATCCTCTATGGGGATGAAAAAAATCTGTGCATTTATAGTGTTACTGTTTCTGTTGAAAATGTATTGCTGTCTCAATTTATTGCTGTGTCTGCAAGTCACATACTCCATGCTCACATTGATGACTTTGTCTAATTGAATCTGTACTTCCTGCTACCAGTAGGAATCCTTTGCATTACCTTCTCTTTCAAGAAATACTCAGTCATTAATGGTGAATGCTTACCAATTGATATTTAACACAGTTAGTATGTCAGATACATAGATACAGGTTAGATCCAGGTTAAGTAAAAAGTACTCTATCTTTCTGTCTTTGTTCTAAAAACCTATTAAATGTGAATCCTTTTGACAGAAAGGCAATTTCAAGTAAAAAAACCTTGCTGCATACATGCAAAACTATCTGTCCCAGTACGTTGTGTAGCCTTTTAAGACCCATATCCCATTATGCAAGTTCCTTCCAAATCTGTAGTACTGACAGAGTACTACTATCCCTTTTATTGGGATAGATCCATGTCAAGCCTGAGCTGGTAGAGGAAACACCAATAAGTAAATAAAGTAAAAAGGATTCAGCAGTGTTCTTTCTATGTAATCTTTCCAATTGATACAGAAAAGAACGATCAAGTACTTTTTTAAGACTTCTTTTCTGGGGAGTTGAAGCTTTCAGTGTTTTCCAGAGTTGTGCTGTTTTCATTCTTGGAGGTTTTCAATATTTGTCCAGAAAAGTTCTTGAGCAACCTGACCTAATCTCRCTGCTGATCCTGCTTTGAGCMGGAGGTTGTACTAGAGATCTCTCAAGGTCCCTTTCAGCCTGAATTATTCCGTGTTTCTAATATATAAGTAGAATGTTACTAAACTAAGTTTCACTTTAAGGATACACTGTAAGGTTCTAAAGAATCTAGAGTATCAGAACTTCATCTCCTTTTTGTCAGAATTGTTCTAATAGTTTCAGAGTCAAGTATACAGTCAAAATGATACCAAAAGTTTATGAGAAGAGATCATTAACAAGGAATTATAGATAAGATTCAGTCATATAATAGAGGGTGGTTGAGTATAACTGAATTTTGTTTCTTTAGTGTGAGAGTGGTTTCTAAATCTGTCTCACCTCTGCTTACCATAAAAAGGTAGGATGGTGTCCTATTGACACGTTCTGCAGTTCACCTGAACCTACTGTTCAATTTTCCTTTCTAGGTCCCAGAACATTCTTCACACAAAAGATTCAGTGTGGTGCTGGGGAGAAGGAGCTGTTCCCACAAGAATGCCATCAGTGCCCAGCCAGGCACTCTGGCTTGCTCATTGAACACTTGAGTTGAATGTTTCACCGGGTGTCCCTTAGCTTGGCCTCAGCAGAGAGTCCTTTTGGGAACAGGCCACTGGTGGTTAATGAGGGTTGTTGTGCATTCTCCATGAGCTTCTACTGCAAGGCAGAACCTCTAACTTGTGATTCCTGAAGAATACCAGTTAATACAGTCCTCGTGATTCTCTACTTCACTGGTTTTTATTGTAGTATATCCAAATTTAAGTTATTTTCTGCATGTTCTTCTCTCTTTTAATCTGTAGTGTTGCTGCGGTGACATTCTTTTCTTGTCAGATTGCTCATGAGCTCTGTACTTTAGGGTCTTTTGAAACAAAATGAGTTTTGCCTAGGTATTTTCTTGTTCTTCAGTTTTGTCTCCTATAATTTGTCACAGATTTTTACTCTGCATAAAAGTGAGCTAACCCAAGAAAACACACAGATACTCCAGCATAGAGCAGCACAGCAGGAGCTAAAGAAATGTTATTATCAACAACAGTGGGTATTTTACTGAGAGACACTCTAAAATGCATGAGGAATTTAACTTCTATGACCACTAAGAGAAAAAATCTGATTATTTCCTAACCCATCAAGTATTAAAAAAACAGTTAAAACTGACAGATTGACAGCAAAGTTTACAAAAATATTCTTTGCCTATCTTAATTTTAAAAATGCATATATCTGAACCCTGGTTATATAGATATTGGGGTTGATGATAAAAAATTGCTATCGATTGTCACAGCACTGTATTTGTAGAAAAGAGTAAACATTTATTATTGTTGTTTAAACTTACGTGTTCATAGAAAATTTCACTGTAATTTATTTACAGGTTTTTAATGCAAAAACAGCAGAGCTCTTGAGTCACCATCAAGTTGAAATACAACAAAAATTCCCTAGAGAAGGGTATGTTTTTTTAATTTTTTCATTTGTGTACATTTTGGTAGAGCTTATGTATTTTTATCTATGTGTCTTCAAAACTGAAGTTGATTAATATTTCTTAGTAGCACAGTGTCTGCTCTAGAAGACTGGGTAGAAAAAATGGCATAAAATAGCTCCCACTGTGTGTCCAAAATGTGCCCTGAGTTACAGAAACTAAAAGTATTTAGCGTTTTTCTCTGATCACTCATTTACATATTTAACATCTATACTTTGAAGTTTAAAACTTAAGTTTAAATGAGACTTAGCATCTTATTTAAGGTGATAAAGCTGGTAATTTTTACAGTTCAATCATTGTCTTCAGCTTAGTCCATAGAAATATCTTAGTTTCTTCTCTGAGGTTTTGTTTGTTTGTTTGTTCCTCACTGACCTACCATTTGCTGCCAATGCCCTCTGTATAGAATAAAAAAAACCAAAATTATGTGTTTTCTTCAGATTCTTTTTTGTGAAAGTACAGCTTACAGTTTAAAAAAGGTTTGAAATTCTTTATACTTTTTGTAGACATGTCAAACATGTTTTGTAGCTATAATTGTGTTAAAATGCTCAGCTTGTTTTTCAGACTAGAGTTCTTTTTTTTAATGTGATTTTTTATAATGGTGTTTACTGTTTGTTAAAGATGGGTGGAACAAGATCCAAAAGAAATATTAAACTCTGTCTATGAATGTGTGGAAAGGACCTGTGAGAAAATGAAACAACTGAACATAAACATCGCCAACATAAGAGGTACTTAGGGGTAACTGAGGGCTTTAACATGCTTGTGGTTGAGCAATTCAAATAGTCTCGTTTTTAAATTAATAAATAAAAAGGTGGCAGAATGTGCCAGCATCAAATACAAGTTAAATTCCATTTGAAAGCAGTTTTTGGGGGAGGAATAATGAGAAAATAAGTCCCTTGTGTATATTAGCAATGCAGAATCTATGCAGTAGACTCAACCTAATCTTGTAACATCACAGAAACAAGTGATGAATAAATTCTGAAATTTAATTTAGGACTTTAATTCAGGAAAGTTAGTATCCTTGACAGCGTTGTTGCTATCTCAGTTTGTGGCTGATAAAGAGAGAGTTTTAGAGCATATAGGTTGATCAGCAAAAGATGAGTTATTAAAAGTAATATTTCTAGATTATACCTTGAAAAAGTTGGAAGCTTTTTATTTCCCATTTACTTTCCTCTTCTCCTTACCTGTTCCTCCCTCCTCTCCTCCTCTCCATTCCCTCCCTCACCCCCACAAAAGGGGAAAACAAACCTTCTGAAAAGGATACTTTCTATTTTGTCCTGAAGCCATTGGAGTCACCAATCAGAGAGAAACAACAGTGGTTTGGGACAAGACAACTGGAGAACCTCTTTATAATGCTATTGGTAACTATTACGTTTTCTAAATATGTAGTATCATGAACATGTTGTGGAAAAAATGCTTTTGTAGTTTTCTAAGCAGATCTGATTGTGGCCTAGCCTAGTAATTTCTTGGATTTTTTTGATATCTAAGTTGTAAGATGTCTATTCATATACCAGTGTAGCTTAAAAAAGCTATTCTATAAAAAATATTATTTAATAAATCACTTTATTGGTTTTCAAAAAATAACCCTGAGGAGTTCCTGGCACAAGATGTTCTGACTTGCACCCAATCACTTCCTTTGAAATTATCAGGATGCTGTTGATTTAGCTGTAAAAGAAAATCATGTTAGGTAGATTTAATGAATACTTATTGATGACTTAATGAATACTTATATACTCAGTTTTTTATTTTTAACTTACCTGAAAGTTTCAGACTTTGTCATCTGAAAAATGGTAATTGTCTAGAATTGTTTTTTTTAGGTCATATCAAGTGCCAGGTATAGTTTGGCATAGTATGACTGAAAAAACAGGCCCCTTCTATAGTCGTATAATACATGTATTTAACAGTTTTATCTTAAGCCCAGCTATACCTTGATACCTGCAGCATAGTCTTTTAGTTGAAAGTTTACATAGATATAGTAAATAATCAACCTGCTCTTTGTTCTAACTTCTTAGTTTAGTCACAGTCATCTGCTGCAAAGTAGCATAAGTCAATTATATTCTGATAAAGTATATATCCTATTATTTGGAAAATTCTGTTTGATTTCTCAAATTGTTTGTTCTCTAAATCAACTGAGTTTATCTAGCCATTTTTAATTTTTACAACAGTGCATTTAAACTAAAATCACAGTACAATATTCTTTCAACTATGTGAAAAGAAAAATAGACAGGAATTCACTGGCAAGAGCTATGGTTTCATAGAAGCAGCCTCAACATGTCACTTTTTATATATTAAATCACTTGATCAATTAATTTTATTCATGTTTTTAGTGTGGCTTGACCTGAGAACCCAGTCAACAGTTGAACGTCTTCTTAAAAGAATTCCAGGAAAAAACAAAACTTTTTCTAAGGTAAGAGATATTACAGAACATTTAAATGGTAGCTGCTGCAATAAAAAATGTTTTGGATATATGTGTTTAAAAATCCCCAAAACAAAGTCAGTTGTAGCTTCTCGTCCCTTCTTAGCTTGTCAAATAATAATAAAAATGTGCATAAGACACCAATCTGAGACTAGAAAATTTTTAATTTCCTTAAAATAAATGGTTAACATTGCTTTAATTTCTTACTAGAGAAGTTAAATGAGTAATTGTGAAACTTAATCCTGTGCTATCCGGCCAACATCAAGTAAACATTACACACAAAAATTAAGATCAAGTAGAAAAAAACTATGTGGGAAATAATTTATTGGTGGGAAATGTATTATCCATTCTCATGCCATAGTATTGAAATTAATTGCATCCAATCTGAGAACTAGGAAGATCATTCATAATGAACAAATTAATTCCTTTTTTGTGAGCATATATATAATGATTTGGAAACTAAATATTTGAAAAAAAAAATTAATAATGTCCTTTACTAATTGTATAAATATTATGTATTTTTTATATTATATGTTTTCCTATAGGCAAGAAATGAATGTCAAAAATATATAACTTACTTGATTTTTAAGTTCTAATAGAACACAAATTTCATCTTTCCTGTGTCGTGCTGCTCATTTTTTTTGTTACTTATTGTCTAGTCATATGGAGATATCCTAGATAAGACAGGTCTTCTGCAAACAACTTTTTCACGTAAATGATCTTTGAACTGCATTTGGATCAGCTTTGATCTTTGTCCATTATTGAACTCATCATTTGGTTTTGATGTTCAGACTTGTGTGTTGTATGCTTAGTACTTATTTAAAAACAAGTTTGTGTAATATCTTTGAGTTTTGTATCTTTGTTTTTTTTTTCCCTATCACCATTTCCTTTATATAACAGCAGTATTTATGGAAAAGATATTTGCATGATGTTAAATGGTTTCTTTCTCATTTTACAGTTTAAGACTGGTCTTCCACTTAGCACTTATTTTAGTGCAGTAAAACTTCGGTGGCTTTTGGATAATGTGGAAGAGATTAGGAAAGCAGTTGAGGAAAAAAGAGCTATGTTTGGGACTATTGATTCTTGGCTTATTTGGGTATGTATTTGAGAATTTATTGTCACTTTTTAAAATGAATTTCCGTATCATGCAAATCCCCATGCATATGATATACCATGCCCACTGGTGACACAATAATTTCAACACAAGCCACTAAAAACATTCCATTAAAGTTCCTTGGAAGATGAACTTTTACTGTCCCTGTACCACGATATTTTTTTCTAGGCACTTATATGTAGTTTACCATTATAGGTTGCTGTAAAATTTTGCTCACGCTTTCAGAAAAATCTTGGACTTTAGAAAGAAGATTCGATCTGCCTCTTTAGCTGTTGCAGAAATACCAGAGTTCCCAGTCCCAAACTTTGTGATTTTGAAATTTGTTTTTGGAATTTTTTGAAGTAAACCTATGTCTCTCCTTGATGAATGCTGTTATTATTTTGCTCAGAGTTTGACAGGTGGAAAGAATGGAGGTATTCACTGTACAGATGTCACCAATGCCAGTAGAACAATGTTGTTCAACATTCATTCCTTGGAATGGGATCCTGAGCTCTGCAAGTAAGCTCAGTTTTTCAGTAATGATGTTAAGTAAATAGTTTCTAACTTGTTTAATGGTAAGAATCTCTTACTTAAACTAAGATTGGCAGTTAGTGTTCTATTTACTGTTGACATTAGTAACTGAGATTCATTGTTCTCCAAATGTCCAGTTTACAATGGTCTGGATGAACTAAAAGTAGCAGAATCTTTCTGTAGGTAGAGGCATGGGTCACAGAAACAATTTAGCTCAGTTGGTTAGTGCATGATGCTAATACTGCCCAGGTTGTGGGTTTAATCCCTGTATGGGCCATTCACATAAGAGCTGGACTCAGTGGTCCTTGTGGGTCCCTTCCAACTCAGAATATTATCATTTTTATAATTTCCTTATTACTTAATCAAATTTGTAAGGCAGCTAGAGTGATAGTATCTTTATTTAAAAATTGAATTTATGAACAAGTGTCTTATTAAGATATTGTTGGAAGAGGAATGAATTTCCATATGAAAGAGTTGGATATGTCCTCAAAATTTGAAATATATTCTGTTTTACTCCAAAATTCAGTGTCATGTACTGTAACAAGTAGAAAACCACATAGCTATAGATTAAAACCTAGAAATAAAAGTTCCTTTTATAGTTTCTTTCTTTACAGCTTAAACTTATTTAATAAAAGAATTACAAAATGCTTTCTAATTTAGCATTGACCATATAAAATACCTTATTTTTGTTGTGTTCAGGTTCTTTGATATTCCTATGGAAATACTTCCAAGCGTACGGAGCTCCTCTGAGATTTATGGTCTGATGGTATGTTTTCCAGTATTTGTGTGAAGTTAAAATATTTGTAAATTTGTAAGTTGTAAAATATTTGTAAAAATACACCTGCATTCATATGGATTTAACAGATTCCATAGATTAGGACTGAAGGCTTATTCTAGACAAGTTTATTTGATTTATGATTAATATGCTGTTATCGTTATATAGTATTATATGAAGTTGAGTATTTGATTACTTTGTTGCAGCACCAACTCTTCTTGTACAGTGGCATCTAAGTAATGAACTTCAAGTTGGATAAACTGGATGTTGTGATTTTGCATTCTTTTTCCTGGTAGTTTGAGCTATTTTTAAATAAGAAAACATGCATTTTATAATGAACATAAGTTACAAGATTTTTTTTTTTTAATATAACTCTAACTTCTCTGAAATGTAAATATTTTTGTTAATGTGTAAATAGAAATGCCACTAGAAGTCATTGTGGACTTTTATTTATGTGAAGCTCAGATGAGAGTGAGTTGTTTTAACCTGAATGAGCAAGGTAAATGGAAAAAAATACTGCCTGACCACCAGAACAGAATTGCTCATCACTTTAAATGTGAACTTCTGTTTCTCTTCCCCTTTCTTTCCATTTTTTTTTCTTTTTCTTCCTTTTGCTGGCTGTAGAAAATCTGTCCTAGCCTGGTGAGTAGAGGCTTCCATTAGGCTGACCATCTATATCTTACCCATTCTGCTCAGATGCTGTGCATTTTCATTGGTTTAAGGATTAGTAAAAGTGCACTTTCTAGACCAATAAATTTGCTGTGTATTTCCAAATCTGAGATAATGCAATTAGAGTTCATGCCAAAATTATTTCTAAAATGGGATCTCAGTGTATGTGTTTGTCTTAATTTCCACACTGTTGAATATTTCTTTTTAGAGTGAGCTAAAAAAATTAGCTAGTGGCTAATAAATGTTAGTTATATCATCTTATAAATGAGAAAAGCAGTCCATTCTGTCTAAAAGTATTAATTCTATGGCAGCTGAATATCAGATTCATGCAGAGTTTTTTAGTGCATTTATAAACACAGTTACCTTAAATCCAGTTAATTAAAATGAGAATTAAAGAAAAAAAATCAGATTGGAAATGCACTTGCATGGCTTTACTGAAAATGCATTTTCACAATTGCACAAAGAGGCGACTTCAAGAAAGAGGCAGAAATTGTCAGGAAATAGTTAAAAAAATAAAGAATTTCAGGATATCCTCACTAAGTTTGAACATGACACTGAGTTGGGCAAAGTTTTGGTCTGCTGAGGGTAGGCAGGGTCTGCAGAGGGATCTGGACAGGCTAGACCAATAGGCTGAGACCAGCTGTGTGAGTTTAAATGAGGCCAATTGCAGGGTCCTGCATTGTGTCACAAGCACCCTAGGCAATGCTCCAGGCTGGGGAAAGGGGCTAAAAAAAAGTGCCTGGAAGAAAAAGACCTGGAGGTGCTGTGAACAGCAGCTGAACACGAGCCAGGTGTGCCCWGGGGGCCAAGAAGGCCAAAGGCACCTGGCCTGGATCAGCAATGGTGTGGCAGCAGGGTCAGGGCAGTGATTGTCCCTCTGTACTCRGCACTGGTGAGAGCACACCTCAATCCTGGGTTCAGTTTTGGGCCTCTCACTACAAGAAAGGCATTGAGGRGCTGGAGCAATAGAGCTGGTGAAGAGTCTGGAGCACAARTSTGATGAGGAGGAGCAGCTGAGGGAGCTGGGGGTGTTYAGCCTGGAGAAAAGGAGGCTCAGGGGGGWCCTTACCACTCTACAACTTCCTGAAAGGAGGTTATAGCCAGGTAGGCGTCCATCTCTTCTCCCACATAACAAATGATAAAACAAGAGCTTTCACAGGTGGTCAAGCATTGGAATAGGCTGCCCAGAGAAGTGGTGGAGTCACCATCCCTGGAGGTACTTAAAAGATGCAAAGATGTGTCACTTAGAGACATGGGTTAGCAGTGAACTTGGCAGTGTTAGTAATAGTTGGACTTGATCTCAGAGGTCTTTTTCAATTTAAATAATTTTAGGATTCTGAAACATAACTGAAAAACTCTGGTAATGTTAGGAATAAAGTCTGTGTGAGACTTAAAATGCTGTATCTTAAAATAAGGCATCTGTCTTTGCTTAGGATGTCACCACAGTCATGTTTTTTTTTTTCTAGTCACTTTACCATTTTGCACTTTTGCATTTTACACTTGGCACTTACTGCACAGATTACATGGAACCTGGTCTTCTCTATAGTATTATTTCAAGAAAATTTATGCTAGGAACTTTTGAAGTCACATAAAGTATATTTGTAAAATTTCCTGCTTTTCATTTCTTAGTGTACACCTGAACTGAATCATGTTGCTTACATGACCCTTCTATGTTTTCCTCTGAGCATTAGAAGTTTTGCTTATTTTTCATTGCCTTCAATTGTAGTCCTGGAAATCTAACTCAGTGTTTTTTCTTTCTCTTTTTGCAAAACAGAAATCTGGAGCTTTGACAGGTGTACCAATTTCTGGGGTAAGTCCTACTTCAACTTAGATCTGGAATGACAACCTGGAACTGAATGAACATAGCTTCACAGAAAAAAAGCTTTAACAATGAATGAATCCTGCAATGAATTAAGTTTTTGGTTTTTTACTCCAGCTTAAACAGGAAGTAGACTTTTGAAGATGAATTACTAATTGGCTTGATCTGTTGTTATTAAGGTCTGGCTATGGAAATACAAAAGAGAGCTTTAATGCATATGTGTAGTGCTGTTGGAAATTTGGGATCTTTAAGTAAATGAGCAACATTAAAAATGGAAGCAAGCTCTACTTCTTATATATAAAAGAAGTATATACACAATCCAGAAATTCTGGGCAGGTTCTCAACTTTTTCCAATAATATGTATAAAGATAGTTAATATTAATTTTTATTTCTTTAAATTGTTCACCACAAGTAGCATAACACATTTCATTTGCAGTTCTTAAAAAGGGAGAGAATTAAAAAGCATTAACCTTTTTCTGTAAGTTTTTCCTCACTTTCAATTACTTGAGTGCTAATAATAGATAAGAGTCAAATATGTAATTCATGTGAGGACATTTGCTAAAGTAAAATATCTCTCATTTTCAGTGCTTGGGTGACCAGTCTGCTGCTCTTGTTGGGCAAATGTGTTTTCGAGATGGACAAGCAAAAAACACGTAAGTTATTAAGAAAGTTATAAGATAAACCACTGCTCTGTTTTGAATTCAGTATCATGTTCTCTTTCAAGCTACTGCCAAATGTTTTTGTAGTTAATGTGCAGTTACAGATCTACCTTTTGACTGTGTTGACCCACAAAGTAAACTGTGTCTTGACTCATATTTCTCAAAGTAATRAAGATATTAAACTTACATGGCTTGTGAGGTATATTTTGGAACCCAGTCACTGCCAGGAAAATCAGTATGTTGTAGGGAGATTTTCATTTTAGCATTCTGCAAAACACAGATTA
>NW_026623479.1:0-38831 GCF_030028575.1 Malurus melanocephalus
TTACCTGCTGACGTTGCGCTCCCCCTGCTCCTTCTGGGCGGGGCCCGCCCCTTGAGCGCGGGGCTGACGGCGGCTCTCATTGGCCGGCGGGGAGGGCGCGCGGGCGGGGGCGGGGCGCCGGCGGGGTTTGGAGGTGGAGCGCGCCGCGGAAGAAGTAAACAAGCCGCCAGCGCGCGAGCGGCCGTTGGTGCCGGGTGCAAAGGCGGGCGGCGCGCTGTACGCGGTGCATATGGCGGTGGCGGCGGGCTGCGCGTGACTCCTGCCCGGCGCCATGGCCGCTCTTGGCGCTCCACCTCACTCGCCCTCACGGACTCCACAGATCTTCCCAGCTTCCAGAGCGCCCTCAGAGCCCCCACAGCCCCCAAAGAGTCTCTCAGAGCCTCCACAGCCCCTCATAGCCCTCACAACTCCCACAAACTCTCACAGCCTCCTCAGCACACTCACAAGGTGCTACAGCACTGTTAGAACTCTCATAGCCCTCCAAGCCCTCACAACCCCCAGAGACCCCCTTAGAGCCCACTCACGCCCACCTCCTGCGCAGTGTTGTTGACATGCAGTGGGTTGTTGATTTTCGATACACTGCTGTGTCACTGTGCCCTTGTCACGGGTTCGGGATTGCCCGCTGCCGGTCGCAGTGCTGTTTGGTGGGGTCGCCATCACACATTACTCTTGTGGCTGCTGTGCGATCCTCTGCCTGTGGGATGCGAGCAGTCCACTCATAAAATTCCTAGGTCTTAGATCAAAATACAATGAGCGAAGAACAAACTCCTTCTATTTCACAGTTAATGGGCACTTGTGTGCCGTAAAAAAAAATCTGTTCCGTCCAGATTAATTGTATTGATAAAATACAGCGCTGGATTTATCACATGTACACCATTTCAGAGGCAATGTTGGGGGGCGTGGAGCCACTTCCAGCCCTCTACCCGCTTCCCCAACTCTTTCTTCCTCTGGTAATTAATTCCTCCTTTTGCCAGCTCGCCAGTGTCCTCACAGAGGACTCTGTCCAAGCTGGTGGGCAGAGCACACACAGACCCATGCCAGCCCAGAACCCAAGCCRCCTTCCCCTGCTGTGGTGTGAGGGGACTTAATCCGCAGGGCAGGGCAGGGTGTTGGCCACTGATGCTGTCCCTAGTGCCTTCTCAATCTTAATAGAAAAGTCCCTGCCAAAGGTACGTTTTGTTTGAGTTACGARTTAGTGTGTACCAGTCATGTCAAGTGTAAAAATAATCCTTTTCCCGTAATACAACTGCARAGATCATTTCYCTAGCCAGTAATTTTGACCACACGTCTCTTTACTTTCTGCCTTGATTTGCTTTCAAGGTCATTCTTGGACTACTTCACCTATGATTCATTATGAGATGACAACTCTCAACAATTCCTGACACCAACTTCCACCCCCAACTTGTTTTGTTTTGGAATAAATASCTCTATGTTYTCTTTCATTCTGCCTTTCAGGTGTGGGAAAATATATTTTTGACGTCTCCCGTAACTCAGTTTGGAAACTGACACACCAAATCTTGTACTTGCTATATTGATTGTTAATGTCCCATTTTTGTTTCTTACTTCTCTATTCTCTCTCTGTTCACTGCCTGCTCACAATGTGTTTAAGCTGCACTCTTTTTGGTTTATGTTTTTACAGCACCTAACACCGTGTATTCCTGTACATGATTAGAGCTCCTAAGTGTTATGGCAATACAGCAAATAYGTTGTAACTACAGAAATGTAATTATTCCTAAAACAAATATTAGAAACACTATAAAAACTGAGATTAAATTTAGTTTTTAAAGCCATTCAGACATGAATGGCACAGAAATACACAACTAAACTCCCCATTAGTTAATTAGTCATGCATTAACTATACAATTATRTTTCATTATATTGTTGATATGCCTTAGTAGAATTAAACTGGTTTTTGAAGATTAATTCCTTTTCTTTTTCATTCTTTTCTACATGGCCCATCAGATAGGTGAGACTGAGATTTCCATATATTGTTTGGGTTTCATTCTGTATTTTTACATGAAAATTTAAAGTAGTTTTAAATGTCTAGAGCAAGGTGAACTTTGTTCATTGCATGATTATTCTGGCTGGTTGCTGAAGGATATATGTGGGAGGAAGAAAGGAAACCTTTTGAAAGAAAGGGCTTGGGTTCCCTTTTTTGCTTATGTTTTTTTTTAGTCATCAACCTCTGGGCTTGCTTGACAGTAACTATGAATAAGCTGTCTCTGTAAGAAGAAATGTATCACTGTTTTCTGGTCTCTTTTAACGTCCTTTGCTCTTACATTGCACTTGCAATGTTTTTGCTGGGGAGTTGAGAAAGCAATGTATACATAATATAGTCATGCAGAATTTTGGGGTGGTGGACACGTGTGATCAGACCCACAGAGACCTGCAAAAACATAAGTAATAGAAATGAATTTTTCCACTGGGCTCTTTCTGGCTTTAGAAGAGTACTCAGCATTCCTCAAAACTTGATTTGTTCATGTTTTCCTATATGACTATTAAAAAATACTTCCCAAAAGTACACGCTAATCTATAATTTGCATACACTTTCTCAACTTTCATCACTAGGAAGAACAACTATTTGTTTTCTTTTCTTTAGAATAAATATTGTTTAGAGTCTTTTGAGCACTTACGGAATCAAAATTGCTGATTTCCTGTTGTGATGATTTTTTATTTTTATAGCTTATATAAAACATTTAAATATACCGATTAGAGTATGATAACCTACTGAAATAATTGTCTGGCTATGGGATTGGACTAATTTTATTATCTTTTTTGTCATAAATTATTATAACTTTCACAAACTTTTGTAGGTTTCTGTCTCATCATTTCTCTGGCTTCTTGTCTGGCACATAGCCATAGTTCACCCTGTAAAGTCAGTGTCCCACTTTTTATATAGTATCAATTTTATATTCTTTARTTTTACTGACAGAAACCAACATAGCCTGGGTATGAAATGTTTCCTTAACTATGGTTGCATTGTCTTTCAGAAACTAAAGAGAAATCAAGATCCCCTCTTCATGTCTCTTGATCTTTACCAGACTTGAAGAACCTGTAGTTCTTAGAGCTGGAGGTATGTTTGCTTTGTGTTTCATGTATTTGCTCTTTCTACCCCACCAAGTGTCTGCATGCGGCAGACACTGTAAAAGGCCAGAAATTTGAAACCTTTTCTTTCATTACAGTTTCCACAAGTGGCTGTAATGTCTGCAATAGAAAGCAATTAAGCTATTGGTAGTCATRTTGTTGAGCCAAATGGAGGGCCAAATATGTCACCTGTGGCTGAAGTGCTGAGGAATAAGGAATGGGTTCCTGTAGGTATCTCTGAAATTCCACAAGGAGTGATATTATTAATTTAGTTCACATAAAAGAGGTAAATTGTTTTGGGTATAATGTTGCRTGATTTATTGCTCATTTCTTCTAGTTACAACAGCCAATATTATGCCCATCCTCAGTTACATCTACAGGAATAATTACCYCATAGGAAACACAAAGGAAATCAGTATTGTTGAGTAGTAAAACACAATCCTGGCTCAGTCTTCCCTGTSACATGTTCATAAAAGAAAAGAAACTGGAGAAATTACCTCTATAGAAATTTAGAATAAAAATATCCCAGAAGTATTTAGCAACCAAAGGATGTTAAGTGAAAGGTAAGATTCGCAGTTTTTAATTGTATGTTATACTTTCACTGATCATATATTTCTATACATATGTGCAAAATAAATTAATGTAATTTTTCATAATGTATAGTTATGGTCCAGACTCTTCCCTCATTTTAACTTTACATCTCCAAAGTTGCCTCCTCTCATTAACTTCTTAGCAGTTCTGCACTCACAGTAGATCATATGGCGATTTTTACAAGAGGCAAAGTTAGCTCACAAAATCAAATGGAACAGTGCTTTTAAATTAACCAGTTAGTGAAGGCTATTCTGTAAATGGGGAAACTTCCCTGTCTATTTAATRTCAGTGGAATAAGAAAATGAAATTATTGTGACATTTCTTAACCAAGATCCAGAGGACAGTAATACCCTCTGTTTAAGGCACAGATARGGAATTCTAAGCTGTCACTTCAGTTTGCAGCAGACTTTCCCTACTTCCTTGGACAAATCTCTCCCTCAACAATGACCTTGTTTCAATCCCTTGGTCATTTAAAGGAAATAAGAATACCTCCCTTTCTCAGAAGAGTGCTTTTTAAGATAAAATCTGTTAATGACAAAGAGCCCTTCACATCTGGATATCAAGGGTTATATAAAATTGTTGTAAAGCTGAACTGAGGGCTTCCTTCATCCCTGTGGTTGTGTAGAATCCACTGTGTGCCAAGAGCCCTCTATACATGCCTTTCCAGGCAGAAGCTACATGGGGTCTTATTTCTCTCATCCAGGTCTTCCTTACCATTCTGAAATAACATGTTGGAACCTTCACAGCAATTATGATGATGCTCACTTATGAAAATGTATAGATTTGAATTTAAGATTCTTTTCATGCACAAAGATTAAAGGCAGACATATTAAAGAGTTCTTCCCAGTTTAATTTTGAGGGAGCTGCAGGTGCTCAGCACCTCTCTGATAATTAGGATTTGGTTGTTTACTTGTTCCATTATACTCCTTTCACCATCTATCTAATCCTATCACATAATTGTCTACAGAAATACTCAGATGCTTGGTTTCTTTACTGTTTTGTATAACTGGGGATGGTGTCACCATGCAGTGAAAAGAACCACAGAATGCTGTTTTTCAAAGGCATACACTCACATTTGCACAATGTTTCCTCACTGGATCATGAATGAATAGTAAGATTATTCTGCCTGTTTGTTTTCCTATTAATGGATAGTTGCTGTTTGGGATATATAGCTTTAGGATTGTGTGAAATATTATTTGATTCTGCWAGTGAAAGAGACATAAATGTGCCCAAATGCAGGTTTCGGCCATATGTCCAGGTCATTAAGATGGGAAAACTGCTAAAGCAACCAGACTCTTATTCACTAATTTCTCAGATTATCTTTGGACAATAGCWGAGTGGGACAGAAGTTAAAKATACCCATTTATGTAACTGGAAATAAAAATGGTATAATTAGTATCAGTTTTCAACTATTCATGATAATGARRAGACAGGACAGTTTTCATAAAYGAAATKTGGGGGTTTATTCCAAACTGAGTGCAAATGAACCTTTCCTGTTATCTTCTTTRCAGTACATTGTATCTACTAAAAGGTGTTTTATATCAATTAGACAGCATGTCTTTAATTCTTTGATTTTGACAAATTATTAGTGGAAGTGAATGCCCTCTAGACAGTTTATAAATGAGAACTTTCAGCTTTATGCACAAGTTTGWTGAATCATAGAATCCATCCTCATTGCTCAAGTTAGAAAAATCTGGGACTKTGTTCAGAGAAAGATTGACATAGTTTGGAGAAGTGAGTCTGCCTCCAGGTGCTGATTGCACCTATTCCATCAGGTGCCCTGAGCAAAGGTGAGGGGTGCTGCTGTGGCTGGACCTGAGCTGGTGCTGGAGATGTGACTGCTGGGGCAGGCACTGTGCTGGTCACTGCTGCAAAGGACGGGGCTGATACACTGTGTCAACAAGGTTTATAGCACTTGTAGCAATCTGTAGCAGCACCAGGCCTTGGGACTAATTTCCACTTCCCCCACAAAAAAAAAAAAAAAAAAAAAAAAAAAAAAAAAGTCCTTTTTGATGCCCCAAGGGGGACGTGGGGAATTTGAGATAAGGAGAGAAGGAATATGGATAGAGAGAAAATGGTCAAATCATGGATGAACAATGCGAGAGAGGGAAGAGCGGAATGATTGTGGGGTCTTTTGGTGGTTGTAATTGCAGTGAAGGAATGAGGTAGGTATTGTGTGTAAAATTGCCCACTTTTTGATGTTGTGTTGACGTTATTTTGATTTTGGTGCGGGRAATGCTTTTGGTTGATGTAAGTGAAGTTTGTGATGAATGTATATTTTAATGMTAATTCTTGAACATATGGTTCCAAGAGGCCAGGGGTGGCATGTGTTGGGTTTTTGTGGCAAGGTTTGAGTAGCTGGGGGTAGGGGCTACACGGGTCGCTTCTGTGAGGAGCTGCCAGAAGTTTCCCCTGTGTCCAGTAGAGCCGATGGCAGCCGACGCGGTGCTAGCACCTCTGGTATAATGTATTTAAGAAGGGGGGAGAAGCGTGATTATGGGTTTTGTCTGGTGGTCGTCCCTGTTTCCATCTCAGGGAGGGCAGAACTTGGTTCTACCAGTCWCTTTCTGGAACTCCCTGATGCTCCTTCACCTCTGTCCCTCCGCTCGCAGCGCTGCCACCAATGTGAGAGGATCACACTCCTCGGCCCCCGCTCGCTCCGCTGCTCCGCGCTGCCCCCCGCTCGGGAACGGGCTTTGGCACCTGGGCGCTACGTGATCCCACAAGCTGGGATCTGTCCGAGGGGCCACAGCCTGGGAATCCGAGGAGCCACGCGGCTTTGTGTCCGTCCCCCTGGGAGGGCGGTGGGAGCGCCCCCGGACCCGCGCGGGGACGGACGGAGCGAGCTCCAGGGAGTGCCCCTGGCTGAGAGAATGCCGTCAGCTCCATGGAATTCCAGTCTCCRCTTCCCAAACGTGCAGTGAATGCACCTTTATCGGCCTGTAAGGAATTATCTTAAGTATGCAGCATGACACTACATACATCTTGGACAGCACAGATATTAAATGCACTGTTTTACTGCTTGTAGTCATTAGCAGAGAGTGGTTGCCTTTTCGCTACTATATGTGAGTCTGGTTTAATTGTTGCAAAGGRAAATGCCCAGTGCTTTGGTGCCCCTCACATAGTCAGTGCTTGCTGACACACCTGAGAATGCAGGGTGAGCCGGATCTGTTCCAGGATGGGACAAAACGTGGCTGTGCCCACTCAGAGGAGCTCAGTGAGAAGTCATGATTCAGAGGCAGCCTCTGAATCAYATTTCCCCTGAGCTGTAGAATTGCACAAGTGGGGAGTGTGCCATCAGCCCCTGCCAGATGGAGCACGTTCCTTCCTTCATGTCCAGCCAGCTCCCTGTGCTGACACAGAAGGGAGCAGAATGATGATTATGTTTGCTTCTGACCCAAATTCCCCCCACTTCTCCACTTGCTCATGGAAGGAAATAATGTCTTTTTGAGGYTGGCTCATTAATTTAGTGCCCTTAGCACAGCTTTCAGGAAGGGTGGTGGCAYASAATGCAGGAATGCCTTWCTACTTCCATGCAGAACTCTGTAACCATCAGATGTCGGAAGCATCGTTTCTCTGCTCATGTGTAGGTAGGTGAGACATTCTACTCATTTGTCAGCTCTGAAACTGATTCTTGTTCCTTAGGCATTCGCTTTTCATCCTATGGAAAGCAAGTCTGTCAGATTGAGAGAAGATATCAGTAWCACACACATGACTTGCTAAGGACCATTTCAAGTTTGATTCAAGACAGACTTGGCAATAATCACCAAGTAGAAAATGATTAGACAAATCTGAGCTCTTATGCATTTTTTTTCCAAACAAATGAGTTGCACTCACATGCAAACCAACAAAAATAAACTTTTCATTAGTTAAATTTAAGAATTTAAGAATAGCATAATCAAATAATCAGCTGATCAGCTAATTAAGCTCTGCAATGTCTCCCAACAGATTCACGCAGCACTTTTTGCAGATAAACAGTGATTTAGCTGTAAAYAAAATTGAGATTGAAGTACTCATTTGTTAATATTAGATCAGAGAGCAATGCAAAGGTCCATTGCTCTTGATGTCTAAAGAGGTTAATGATTCTGGTAGCCAACTAGGAATCAAGCATTTAGAATCCCTAATTTGGTAGTAACAGTAATTCTTYGTGAAGCCTGGCAGTGAATAGAATTTTTTTTCTCTCTTGGTTTATGAAGAAGTAGAATCTATGGTAGATAGGATAGTATGTGTGAAATTTTCAGATTTTACCTGAACCATTTACCTAAGGGACAAATTATGTCCCTGTCAGTACAGGAAGAAATGCATGAGGAAATACCAATTTGCTCAGTTTAGCCTGTAGGACAGCTTGGGTGAGTAGCTGCACACCAGCACAGATACAGATTGTGCAATCTAATTTTAAATATGTAACCTGAAATTCCATTCTATATGATCCTTACACTTACATTTGTTCTTCAGAAAGCACATTCACATATTCACATATTTGCTGTGAAAACTAAAACATTTTATGAAAGAGAATAATTTATAGTAAAGCCAGGAAAAAAAGCATGATACAATAAATTGAAAGGACTGGAGATTGTTGCTGAGTGTTTGTTATCTCCTGATACTAAGTTATTATTCTTGCTAATCTTTTGTTTGCCAGACTTTACTTTCCATCACTTTTACAGAAAGTTAAGAATAAACTGATTAATGAGTTATCATAATTATAAAAATTATAMTGTRCCCATATTTTKAGAAAGCYAACATTCATTCTGTAAGATACACCCTTATGATGTAGAAGCAAAACTGATAAACTTAATCTCATCTGTCTTTATGACTGGCATGACATGGGACCAATGAACAARGCTTAGTCTGCTTCCAGGAATTAATCAGTTTTGTGGAGCTCTGGGAAGAGACMTTMTCTATCCTACCTTTCTAAGTAGCTATSACTTCATTTATATTATTTGTTTTAGATTATACTTATTTTTAATATATCACTATAGTCTAAATCAATACCTCTTGGTACTGATGCATCTTGGACAATGGGGTAATTTTCCTCTATGACTGTGGCCTGATCTGAATGAGACTAGGGGAGAAGAAAGAGTGTGTGTGAATGTTTGTATCAGGGCAGAATCAATCATTAATGCTTTTCAGGACTTCCCTTACTACTGTGCTGCCAGTAATAGAACATWCTGTTATTTAGTACTGTTGTCAGTTCAGTATTAAATCTATGTATTTGTATAATGTGCACCATAATGATCTTAATATTTAGCATGCTTAGCATAATACTTAGCATAATTACCACGATATAAAAAATAAATAATGTTAACAACAATACAAGAGCAGGAAAAGTTGTATTTGATGGCATTCCTTCATACAGTGATTGCTCATTTGAGGARCACTGGCCATAATACTTTCTTTAGAAAATAAGTGAAATGAAARTAAATGACACAATATTTTTCCTGAAAATCTTTTAGTAACATTATTATTTTAGTTTGAATCAAGACATGGGCATTTGCTTGTTGCATTGTTCTTTACTGTGTATGGATAGAAGGTATTCTATGGCCTCCTGAATGCCCAGTAAAACAGCAGCATGAGTTAAATGGTTTGAAGAAAAGAAAAACTAGTAAGGACAGCCTTTATGGGAAGGTAACTACAATATTAGGAGAGGGAACAAATACTGGCCTCATACAGATGTAAATAACTCAAAATGTCCTTAGAGCAACACCATTTTGTCATAACTGACAAGTGGATTGAGTCATCCTCCTTCTCAAAAAGTTCACTACTCTTAGCCTTCACGTTATTTTTACATTCTTCTCTTTGGACTCATGTGGAAGCATTAACAGAGTTGAGTAGTTCAGAGAAATGTTACAGTATCTTCTATGATGTATCTTGTGGGTTTTTTCTCCAAAAAGCATCAAGATTATATTGCTGTCTAGGGAGACAATTTGGGTTAGTGTATTTATTAAGTTTATAGTTTACATTTATATGTAGACGTAGATTTAGACCAAAAAAAAACCCCAAAGTTTTTGATGTCTAAATTTTTAATCTCTGATATAGTCAATGAATTAAAAGCACAGCCCAACTGATTTTTTCGTGTACTCGGAGTTTAATAAACTCAGCCTGCTAACCCTGAAATTTCTCCTTGGCTGAGGGAAAAAATCATAAATCAATATTCACACAGTTCTAATTTCTTTCATTGTCAAAAGTAGTTCTGTACTGGAGAAGGCAGACCTAGTCAATCATTTGCTCAGATGCAGAGAGACTGCTTTTCTTTCAGGAATTTGCACTGAAGTTACCTGCACCATTTGAAGTTGTACCCAGGTACTCGATGTGCAACAATTTACAGCTGACTCAGAGCAGCTCAGTGCAAAAAAACAAAGTGACTAATCTCTTTGTAGAACTGAGGCTTTGCAATTTTGCTCTGAGTCATCATGACAGCTCAAAGTGCCTTGACTTAGTGCAGAAATAAACAGATTTAAACAGGGCACTCGGTTTCAAAACAAACATTACTTCTGGTCCTGTCAAAATGACCTTGTTAACCCTATTTAATAGCAAAGTGTCACTGATATGCAGGATAATTTAAAATCTCTAGAAGACTGTCAAAGTGGAACCTGAGAAGTTAAGGGAAAATGAGGATGAAAGAAGGAAGGCAAAAATATTTTCTTACCAATTAAGAGTGCCACACAGAGAGAGCATAATTTGCTGAGTGGAAAGATTGGAACTAAAAGAATAAAATGGGAATAGGTGGCATTAGAATATGGAGGGAAGAGATGAGGTAGATCTTTTGTAGTTTGCCTGCTCTTAACATATTTTAGCCACCCTTAATTATTCCTTTACATTCTAAGAACAAATAAGTAACTAAACATTAATCCTAGGTTATACAGCAATTCTCTGTGTTAAAAATTGATGGTCCTCTTATCTTTATGCTGATATCTTAAGGGTAAATATTAGTACAAGTGGAGCCAGAATTTCTCTGAAATGGATGAGTGGTTTGTGACTTTTGTTTTCCAGAGCTGCTTTACCTCAGTGTAACAGGARTTCAGGTCTGCCAGTGTGTCTATAGTAGTAATGCCCAATATCCATGGGCAAGGTCCCTTCACTAGGGAGCAAGGATTTCAGAACAGAAAAGAACATTAATATAGAATTTATAAATTGTGGATATCTAAATTAATAGATTTAATTATTCRATAACTAGTGGTAGCATTGAATATATTTTGGGGTTTGAGGTAATAATTTGGCTTCTCACACATATACTACTACAGCTCTGTCAATAATATATATAAAGGTATTGAAAAAGATTTCTTTAGTAATAGAGTTGCATTTAGTGTCTCATTTCATACAGGCTGCAATTCCTCCAATAGTGGAAAAGGTACATGAATCTAACAGAACTTCAGAAATGAGCAGTATCTTGTTCTTTGAGTCACAAARTTAGCAAGAAGTAACATGTTGATCACTTTAACATTAAGAAAGGATGTTTGTTTAAATGCTTTTTTGCTTGAGGAAGGATCATGTAATATCTCCGAAACTGAGCAGAACTGGGCCTAGTCTGTACTTGAATGGAAGATGTGTAACAAAAATTCATTTTATTACGAGAAAGGATGTCCGTGGTTGGGTAGGTTTGATGATTGTTGCTGAGTCAGTCCTGCAGCCGTGCCTGTTCTGGTGTTAAGGAAACATTTCACCGCTGGAATTGGATCCCAGATTCATTCAGTGGTTAGGTTTAAATTTGGACCCACGGCCTGTGGCATTACAATTARGAAAGCTTTTTGTCTTGAATTTTTCATCTGTATTCCCGTAAGAACAATAGGAAATGTGCAAAGTTTGACAGTGGGATACAGTATTAAAGTAATGTAAATATACTTAAATTGTTATTAATGGCTTGATATCTTTCCTTTTATCTGTTTCRCTGTGTGATATCTTTGTTACTCATAGACTTTTTACTTGTAAAAAAAATATAGAGGAAATTTGATTAAAATTTTGAAAAATAAATAAATGTCCATTGTATCACATCTACAATACAAATATAAACCCCAGAATTTATGCTTCAAATGAGCTGAAAATAAGTAATTGTAGAAAACTGAGATGGGAAGATAAAAGGATAAAGTCTGTTAATGGTAGCACTGATGAAAATTTAATGGTATATTTTGCACAGAATCAATCCAAAAATTATTTAAATCTGTTACTCCATTAGTCAATACTAATACAAGAAAGACAGACCTTTTCAAGGAGAGTATAATCATTGTACCTTTGAAATTCCATTCTTTCTGAATTAAAATTTCCTCCAAGCCTGACAATTAGSATGTGATGTAAAATTCAYTTTTGCTGATACAAACTTYTAAAATCACATTGAAYTCCCGAAATTATAATAGCTTTTATTAGATTGAATTTGATTTTTCTTTTTTTCCAAAGCTTCTTTGAAATCCAGAAGGTTTCATTTCTGCTGATGGTTTGCTCTGTCACTGTATTGATTAAGTCAAAATCCTTCTATCTTCATCCAGAAATCTTGTATTCCTACCCAGTTGAGAAACACATCCTCTGCTCTTTCATTACATTTCTCTGTCTTGAAAACACTTTTYGTGTCTTTGTCAGAGTAAACAGTGTGTTATCAGATCCACAAGACATTCAGCCATGCCGGTGTCTGTAGGTCTGAAAARCACTCGCTGCAGAGGAATTTGTCCTTTAGTTACACAAGACACTGAATGTGATCCAGCAAATCTGCTGTCTCTGGAAATTGCCTCCTGTTTATGAACCAGTTTTGCACTACTTTTTAGATTAGGAGCTGAAAGAAACCAAAGGATAGTTACAAGGTCTGCAAAGTAGTTTGCCTGTTTGTGGCAATAAGATTTAAGTGTCACTAATGAAGTTAACATTATAATCTATCATAAATCTGAAGATTCARAAAACAGCAGAACAGTGTTTCATAATATCTTTTGAGAATAGTATGAMAAATCTATCGGCAGTTAGGGATCATCTCCTGATGGCTTTGGTGTTTCCTGGAAAGATTGTGTAATATAATGTTGATAATGGGTTGCTGGATTCTATTTACACTTAAATCACTTAAACTATCTTTGCCTCTTGTGTGGAAAAAGAARCAAGGTATTTTTAGAGAGGTTTTCATGTTTCTGAATTTTTGGACTGAAGGATCTYGCTATATAGTAGAATAAATGTTACTTTGAGTGGGGTTTATTCATAGGAAGTCTTATTTCTTCTATTTCTTCTGGGGAGAGCAGACAGAGATTAGTTTTCAAATGAATACTAGATAATATTCTGCAACAACATCATGTCATTGTGATATTTTTAAAATAATTACATGTTGGAGTAATGAATAAGTACAGAAAAAAAGGCGACTGCTGAAGGCTGCTCATATTTGCATAGGCAAGCCAAAATAWGTGTTTAATTGTATTCATTCTCAAAGTTCTTGTAAACAACTATTACATTTCTTAGGTAAACATGCTTGTTTTTTTCTATCCAATTATAAATATAAATTAATATTTTTACTACTCACAAAGTTAATTATGTACTCTCCTTGTGCCTACAGTCCTCCACTAGAGCTGCTGGGAGAGAACTGCTGCATGGCACAAGCACTGGTATTTTGGGAGTGGGTACAGTCTGAACTGGGACAGAGTGCTGGCATGGAGTGCATGTGCTTCTGCATGCTCGTTTTCCATCCACAAGCATTGGAAAGAGAATTCTATCATATGTTTTTAGAGCAAAAAGGGAGGCAAAGTTGTGCTTTCATTGCAAAGAAGTTACTGTATGAGTAACTTCCATCTGAGACTCATTCTTAGCTGCATAATAAATCTAGAGCAGCTTTGTGGAAAGTAAGATCACTWAATAGAGACAGGAAATATTTTGCAATTTATATTTATGTTAAATTAAAAGTTTTGTATCTTGAAATTGAATGTTTCTGTCAGTTTGTCACCAGCCTTATTTCTGAACTTTGGTGCTTTCATATAAATATGTGCTTTTTCTAGGATCATATTTGTGAAATTATTTCTTGTTTAATGGTACAGGATATATTTCTAAAAGTTTGAAAGACTCCATCTAGTCAGGATATCAAAGCACCAAAAGCTGGTGATGTCTAAAGCTGCTTTGCTAAAAGTCAGATATAAATATATTCAAAACTGAAGAGCAGGTGACAAAGACTGTAACTTTTTGATTCCAACACAGTAGGAAAGCCTACTCTGTTAAGTCTCTGATAAAAACTGTTTTTCACAAGCATCTCCTAAAACTTTTTACACCTATGGATGYTTTTTAATATGAAGTCTGAACTTGCTTGTCTAAAGGCTCATGCAAAAATTGATGCATTTTATTTCCATAGCTGTTGGTACATTTTTGGGCTTGCTGTTGAATCTATAGTATGTTAAAATAATTGGTTATGATCTGTCTGTACAAATTGGGATGTTTGTGCATATGTAACAATTTATGCATGAAAATATTAAGATGAAATTACATTTAGATATTCGACTTAGACATTTAGAATTGTAAAAAGGAAAGAGAGATTTTGGTAAGTAGCCTTTATATGTCTGTGATCCCATGCATTTTGGATTTCATGGGGGATAAAGGGTGAATGAACCTGCCTGTGCAAACAGAAGCAAGTGTGCCAAAGGTTGATGTATTTCTCTAAATTTTAAAGCATCTAACMGAGCTATTTTTCTGGCTTGCCAGAAAGGRCAAGAATTTGGCCCTTTGGCAGTGTTTTTAGTGAAAGAGATTCCCCTTGGGAGCATTACCTGACCAAAAGGTGTTTACACTGCTGAGTCAACACGACTGTCCTGGCTTGTTTTTTAAATATTTGTAGGGAGTTCACAGGTGATAAGCTGACAACCAAAATGAGACTCTAGAAATGTATTGTTTGAGAGAACCCTAAACTTGTGTCTCACATGCAAGAACAAGGTTCTGTAGGAATAACAGAAGGCACTGAGTTCGTGAGTCAATAGATCGGGTGGAGTGCAGACAGCTGTAGGCACAGGACAGCAGCAGTGTGCCCCAGAAATCGACTGCTTTCTCTGGCTTTGTAGAATATTTCAGAATCTGCAAGAATAACTGAATTCATAAGCACAATTTGTTTAAAACTAAAAAACTATTCTCTTTTTTATTAACTAAAAGCTGGACATTTACACTAAGGCAGCSCTGGTGCAATAATGTATGTATCTATCGTGGCCTTTTTCCACTGGCTGTGTAACAGCAGCAAAGRCACGAGAAACACGAGGTSCACAGATCCCAGTCTGGTGTTAGTGATGTGTATACTCACAAATAATTATAAATAAAATACAAATAATTATATAAAAGATTGGAAAAAGTCTTAATTGTGAAAAAATGTTAACAACATGTATGAATGTCACTAAACTTTCCGGGACAGTTTTTATCTGGGCAAAACTACAACTGAATGGTTTTATATTCTTCTATAGATAATAAATGCAAATTGCTAATAGATCAACTAAAATGAATACAAACTAAACTGTAAACTAAAATAAGGTCAATATAAATAATCAAAATCGACAGMTAGAGATCCTTGATTTTAAATTTCCTTTTAGGTTCTATGTAAAGATGGACAARTCTAATTTTGAAAGGATCCTGTTAGGGAGATCCCATTTCATCTTCTGTGTGTCTRCAGATATCWAGAGAATCCAGCACTTGCACCTTATAAAGTGAACTTAATTCACAAARGTGCTGTGCTCAGCTCAGACATGCTGGTAGGATCAGTCTCTTCAAAATCTTKGAATGTATTTTATTACCAATTACTTTTCCAATGGGCTGCCAGCTGTATCAAAGCACTATTTGCCTAATAGCGAACTGATAGAAAATTGATAGAAAAGGGTGGCATTTCTAATGCTGTATTTATCTTGCAGTCAATCACTGGAATGAAGAATGTTATATACTAATAYGTTTATAATTGATAAAGCAAAAATATTTGTACCTCTTTATAGAGGGGAAGACTCTATTTTGCTTTTTATAGAAAGTCCCTAATTACAGTAACATACTTTGTCTTTCTTCCACCCTGTTGGCAAGTAATGATCATTTCCATTTTTATACAAATTCTTAACTTTTAAAATATCATTTATCCTATTACAGAGGCAAAGTGTTTACAGTTAAAACCTTTTGGCTAAAATCAATTGCAGATACTTTTAGTTGCATTTTAATAGACKATTTTTTGTGATTATCTGTAGAGAGTGGTTTGGATTAAGAAAATGTTACATATTTCTTGAACTACTTTTTTTCCTTTTTTCTTTACTGAAGGAATATCTTTACTTGAAACTAAACTATACTGTTAGCACTGTATATTTTCAGTTTTGAAAACTAAATTAGTTTGTAGATTTATTCACTATGAATTGATATAGGAAGGAAGAAAGAAAATATATTTTCTTGCCTGTCTTTTCTAGAAAGGAAAAAAATTATCTGTGAAATTATTACATTTTTAGAGCATAGTAATTCATCAYTCTTGGTTTCTTTTTAATTATGTAAATTAGCAGCAACAGTAGGACTAAATAAAGTCAATCTTTTAATATATGAAACATAATATTTCTTGACTAATTAGTCACAATTYTTTGTTCTTCATCAGCCATAATTCTGTACTTTCTGGTCTCCCATTTAAATGTTAACCTGGGCTGGTAATGTTTCATTTCCAGGATCAAATGGGGCTGAGTGCTTTCTGTGTGGGCAGACTATGAGGAGAAAAAATATCCATGCATCTGGTAGTGCTGGATGGATTATTTTGCTTACAGTGATTTTGTTTCTATCAGTATGCACAGAATGGAATGTCTGTTCCCAGAGTAAAGAAGTTATAAATTCCAGGAGGAGAATGTCTATGGATAAAATATTCAAGAATGTAATGTTTTAGTGAAGTTACTACACATCTGAATGAATAATACCTACAATGTGCTGGATTACTCATAGAGCAAACAGTGATTCATTTTCTTCTAGTACACCTTTTTTAAAATAGAATGATTCACATCCAAACTTCCCTATGGGAACACATTGCATTTTTATTTGTCACCAAAACCAGGCTGCAAGACCKAACAGAGTATCTTTTCAGTTTAAGACAGAGCTCTGTAGGAATTGTTGGTTTTGAATGCAATATACATTTGCATACTTYGAATGCAAAGTCGACAAAAATTTAACTGCGGATCTGATTTAGATTCTTAGCTGACAGAAATGCCATTTGATTTTTTTAGTAATGACACTCTGCTGAATCAAAGATAACAGATTATGAGTTAAGCTTGAAAGAAAGAAATAAACAAGACCRTTTTATAAGTGCAGGTGGGCTTTAAGGAACAGAAGAACTAAAAATCTTCYGTTTGTTTGTATCATACCACAGCTACCACAGCAATCAGATTGCTCAGTGCCTCATCGTTACTTACTGCAAGCTGAAAACTCACTGTGCCCCAAGAGYTAGATAAGGCAACAGGTATGTGATTCCTTTCATTTTTAATTCARGAATATGTTTCATGAGAGAAACACATCTTGTATTCAGTTCTGTTTCTRGATTTGAACACCATCACATCCATAACCTCAGTTCACAGTGTACATTTTTTAAATGTTCATCTTGAAGGCTTTTGGCAAGGTGTAATGATCCTTTCAGTTATCCTTTCCGACTTTGAAAGTAATTTTTGCTTTGAGCTGTTACTGATGATTCTGCCCAGTAAGAAAATCCTTCTTCTACAAATAATAAGCTGTTGTTAACAAAAAAAACCCCACAAGATCACTTCAAAAATGAAGAAGCAAAGTTTATTTTATAAGACTGCTTTGCTGAATATCCACTTTTTCTTCTGCATATACTCTGAACTTTTCCTTATGCAGTTCCCTACATATGGTGTGATATTAACCTTGGAAAGCACTAAGTGTTAATGGGAAAAGAATCAGGAAKGGAGGATTGAGGAATTAGCATTAGAAGTAGCTTTTTTTTTTTTTTYYCCCCAGAAGAAGCCRCTGATATCTGGTAAAAAAAATAAGTGTGTATTTGTGAAGCAAGGTTTGCCTTTGGTTTCACAGACTTGATGGCCAAAAGGTTCTCTGTTGGTATAGCAGCAGAGATTGTCCAAGGCTTTTTACTTTGTAAGTACTGGGGTTGTAAGACAGAAGCAAACAATTTCATTTCTATGGTGGGAATTCAGACACAGGATGTCAAAATCTGTAGGCTATTCCATGACACAGAAGAGATTGGGAATGTGGGGGCAGGAGCTGACAGGCAAGAACACTGACATTTTTCGGCACATGCTAACAGTAAGTTTAACTAACATTAGGCTGCCATTCACCTGATACACATCACAGCCTGGCTTTTCTTAAAAATGCAATTGGTAGTCTCAGTGGAGAAGCCAAATACTGTGTGATTTAAAGCCTTRGTCTGCCTTCTTGCCTACAGAAAAATTTCCTCTGAAGGACCTTAGAGTAAATGAGAAAAGTGATGTGAGCAGCTCACACGGTGCTGTCCCTGCTGCCTTATCCATTAAAATAAATTTATTTGTACGTCATTCTCCTCATTCATACGTAATATTCAGATATCAGGTATTGGTTTAGCTTGTGCAGCAGGGCAATGCAGCATCTGATAATCAGCCATTCTCATCCTAAACTAGATGTGTGCTCATTAAAATTGGTTGGGATTCATTAGTTTGTGGCCATTCTGGTCAGGCTCCAGCCAGCTGTTCAGTGTGGTGGTGAGTCTGTGTGTGGGAGAGGTGAAGTTCGGGGGGCAGAGGGAGTTACATGAGTTCTCTTCAACTCTGGCCTTGTAAACAGAGCTTGGTTCTGCATACTGATTTCATCAGGCAGCCAATGTCAACACTGACATTTTCAATCTCTTTCTTTTATGTCACATTAGTGGAAAGTGACCTGTTGTGTTTGTGGAAGCTTTGGAATCCCGCAGGAGAAGGATCACTCAGCACCATGGCAGTCTGCCAAGTACAACTTGTTCTGAAACACAGTGCTGAGAAGTTGTATTATCAACTGAAGCGCAGTGTCAGCTTAGCAGGAGGTGGCTTTAGGCKGGTGATTATCGAGTTGTTATGACCAGCGAGCCCCCCAGGGTCCATGGCACCTCTACTGCAGGCTCTTCCTTTTCTCTTCTCTTGTACTCCTGTCTTGTCTCCTCCTGTCCTCAGAGGTGGCCACGGCACTGGTCAAAATGCCTGTTCTGCCACTGCACCGTGTTCAGCATCTGCTGTGTGCGCTGGCCTTCCTCTATAGGGAATAGTTTCTTAAATTGCTAAATTGTTCAGAAGTCTKATGTTTTGTTCCAGTGAGAACAAATGYTAAAAGTGTAAAAAGACAYTAATTTAAATTTTAATTTTATTWCTGCTATCCTGCATCTYTGGCCTGTTTTATGAAGTCAGAAGTCCTAATATTATCTCAGACTCTAATATGATAATAAATCCATTTAACCAATACAGAATAGTAAAATAGCTTAGCCAGTAGAAAAGGGAAGTAGTTTAAATAAGTGTCTTGCAGATGGAAAAGACATAATGTGTGCTAAAAATATAAATATGTTTGTATTGTTCCAAGAATGCCTGATGAGCAAGGAAAAGTGGAGGGCAGACTGGGATTTATGTGAGGGGGTTTGAACTTGGGTACTAATAGGAAAGGAAGTCCTTCACCCCACTTAAGAAAAAGTGCTCACTACRGACAGGTAACATAAATTGTCAGGTAGAGCAGGGTCATGTGATCTTTGTCCAAGTTCCTGGCATCTAGAACTTCTCCTCCTTTTAGCTGCACTCCTCAAATCTGTGGCTATACTTTGTGGAATGAAAAGGGACTGTATAGGAAGAATGCAGACTCTTCTASGAGGGTGAGCAGTGAGACTCACCCCCAGTGCTCCCCTGCTGCAGGGGAATCACAGACAATGGGTGCTCTCTACAGCTCTTCACTATTGCAGCAGCAGTCTGGGCTGTACAGAGTTCTGCAGGCTTCACTGCCAGGAGGTTGAAGCTCCCCYTGTCCTGCTGGGAAAAGTCTGTGATTTATAAATCCCACTGAGGGATCTACATGATCCTCTGCAGCCTTTGGTGCTGCAAGACCAGAGCTCCAGCTGCAGAGACAGGAGGGGAAGGTGGCAGCTGTGGCAGAGGGCAGTGATGAAGAGTTGAGTGTGTGCTCATATGGTGTCTATGGCTAAAATAAATGAGTAAATGCACKAGAATAAATTGTGTAAGGCAAGCAGATGGCTTAAAAATCTGGAGTTGAACAAATTTATATTAAAAATCGATGTAAAATAAAAGTACTGTACATGTGGAGCAGATTTTCAGAGCAAATAGAATGAGCATTTGGGTAATATGGAAATAAATGTGGTTTATATGCATTTATGCATAATATAACCTTCAAGGCACAGACAGAAATGAAGAAAATCCTAATCTGAAAGAAATAATGGAGATTGGTGTGTCATTTTAAGGAAGGATTGATGGCCTCAGAATTGTTGGAAACAATTTTTGCAGATTTCACTTGAATGCGTGACTTAAAGCTTATGGTAATTCATGAGTTTTTCACTAAGCTAAGCATCATATAGTACTGCTCGTTCCCATTAGTGGCTAATACTGTAGCTATACATTTCAGTTTAAAAAATACCTTTGCATTTTTCAATTCTTCAATGCTTTCCTAAATGAGGAAGTAAAAATGATGAAAAGAAGCTGGTAAGCTTTAATGTTAGTGCATTTTTCATGCTGTGATTGCAAACACACTCTGTATGTCATTGCATTATTATATGGATATAGCACATTGTCTACTAGAGATGTTTTTTTGGGGATCAGCATGTCTTCTAAGTATGAGAAATATTGTCAAAGATAGAAAGAATATCAAAATAATGATTTTAAATATTATCATAATTGTTGCATCCTGATCTGAGTCCTAAATATTTTGTCATATTTCTACATTACTTTGTAAAAGCAGATTATTTGCAGAGATGGAAATTTCAAAAAATACTAAAGAAAGAAGATGATGATAGACATTTTTAAAGAACAAAGCAACACAGCAATGGCAGCTGTGAAACGCTTCAGGACTACAGAATTTGTTGTTTAAATTCAAGAACATCAAGTGCAAAAGGAAACAATCATATGGAACACTATGGAAATACATATGGAAATAGAAAAACATTGCATTTTGTTATTCTTGACCTATTGTGCAGTTTTTAATAGTTTTGCAAAACCTGCAGCTTTAAAAACTCTTCTGTAAGGTACAGGGTAAAAAGTTGATTTTTGAGGGGATCCCTGTCTAGATATWGCTGGTTAAAATCTCAAGCAAAGGCACTGTATTCCTCTGAGATTGTAAGGGTCTATTTATTCTTTAGCTTCAAAATGCTGGACTAGTGTGCCCTGCTGAAAACTGAGCACTGGACACATCTTTTGCAAATGCTTTGTTCCACACTAAGGAGAAATCATATAGCTGTGATTATATACATGGAAATACAATAGGAAATGCAATATTAATACAGAAGAATTTCAATTTTAAAATTTAAAGAATACATTCAGAAATGCAGTATGGAYTAAATGAGAATACAAATTACAATATATATAGTAATTCCTATTTTTTGCAAAATAGTGATTAAAGTCAAGCAATGGAATACAAAACYAAATCTAATGATTGTGAACCCAATTGTGTTTGCCAAAAGTGTGAGCTGACTGACAAACTTTCAGTCAAGAATGGAATGTACAGAAACACTCCAATTCTTTAGTTTAATATAGTTTCATTTGGCAGTGTCATGGATTCAGGTCATTAACTGCAGTCTTCTTAAATCATTGGAATGAGAATTTCTCTCAGTGTTCCATGACTACACCCCATTTTGGGGTGATGAGGGAATGTCTGTGTAGCTCATACACACGTACCTGGGATCGGGGCGGGGGTCTGGAAAATCAAGTTGGAGCAAAAGCAGCCCTTCATCAGGTCTGATTCTGCAGCCACACCTGGCAGGGAACTCTCTTGAAGTCACATTCATKTTTATGAGATTTCTTGTTGCACTTTTGCCAACTTCACAGACCTAGAGAAGCATCCAGACATGCACATGTTATGCTTGATTTCTGAAGAACTTAGAGGAATGAGTTCTTTCTGAATTACAGGAACATCTGAATTGTGGGAATTATCCACATTCCACAGAGTCACYTGCATTATTGCCCCATGTTGCCAACACCTTTGCACTGTCCTGCCTGCAGCTGGGCAAGTGCTGCATCATGTGTGTAATCCAAGAGTCCAACCACAGCCCATAGAAATCATTGGGGTTTGAGTTAAGCTTGAAACSATTTTGTGTTTTAGTTTCCAACCTGTAAAACAGAAAAAAAATTGCCACCTTTCTTCAAGAGTTCCTTCTATCCTCTTYTAGCTGCACAGTACCTATGAAGATTTGAATTCCAATCTCAACTCAGTCTAGACTCTATGGTAATAAAAAGTGATTTTACTAGAAATAAGCTGTAATGTATTTACAAGCTTTGTGTCTCTGTTCAAATACCAAGTTTCGACTCAAACTTAGAGAGTGGTCATAACTGCACTCTGTGATTCCTGCACCCRCTGGGATGTGCTTATCAGCAGTATTCATTGCTTATGTGTGTGTACTTTATTTTTTCTGTCTCTTTGATCTTTCTCCAAGCTCACAGTTCTGTGACCATTTCTGTTTTTATACCCAAGAGCAAAAGCAAAACAGGAGGAATTTGATTAAAGATTTAGCACAAACTATCAGATACTGTGTCATTATTAGCAAAAAGCATTTCCCACGAATTAGAATATTTGCACTGTGAAGTGGATAAAAGTACAATAGAATTCACAGATTTGCTTAATATTTTTGAAAGAAAAAAATCCAATTCTCTGTAGGCATAATGGCATGGGARCTAAAAAAGAGGCAATTTGTCATGTTAATCACAGATGTTACTATACAAATTCTTGTATCTAATCTAGTCAGTACAGAACTGTATTACAATGATTAAGTACTAAAAGCTTCATTTAAATCACAATAGGGTCATTTTGCAAGCTGATACTCTCCCATCTCATAGATGAAAAAGAAACTTCAGTGTAGAATTACACCTCTTTTTGGAAAAAAAAAAAGATAAATTTTCAAAATGGATTAAAMATCTGAGATCCCATCATCATCATATTTCTCCAACTTCCTGCCACTGTTACTGTGATCTATTGTGGCATGACTTCAGCTTCATTGGAAATCATCTTTGTTGAGATCTTCAACTAAGMACTGTGCTATGCTGGCTTCATGCTGATATCAAGTGGATCAAAATCTTTCTGCTTTTCTCATATAACACTGTTTATTTAATTCATTATGGAAACACTCATACAGTGGCTTTAGCAGTCTTATACATGTACAATGTCATAGCTAGGCTTGTGTTATTAATTAGTTATTAAATTTAGTTGAGTTTCTGAATGATCAACTTTTCAAAATTCAGCCTCTAACTACTTATAGCTGCTCTTAATTTGAAATGTTGGCATGTAAATTTAAACATCTTCCTCATTACTTTTTTTTCTAAAAATACATTGTCATAACTCACTTTTCCAGTCTGTCGAATGAAGGACTATAATAATTATCTTTTTTGACCTAAGCATAATTTGGGAAGCTAAACTAACATGCCACAGTGTCTTTTGTAAGAGAGATTTTTATTAGAGGTAAAAGCTCAAAGAAAGAGCTAAGAATGAAACCCTGAGTGATTAAAAAATCACCTTCATGTGGAAAGGACTGTAAATAAAGTGAGGGCATAAATAAACTTACTCACATTGCAGTCTCATAGCTGCAAGGGGCCTCGAGCTCACCACATGCTTTTTCACTTTAGGAGGCCCTCTACATAACATGAATTAAAACCAGGGCATGCCTTCTCTTAGAACCTGTGCCAGACATTTATTTTCATAGGTGTCAACTCTAAAATCATGCTTCTCTCATACTTTGATGGAGGCGGAAGAAATGAGTGAAGAAGTGAGCTCTGATTACTTGAATAAAAAGTGTTAGTAATTTTGGATCATTTTCTTTCTGTCCTGCAGGTTCCTGGCTGACCCTTATACATGGAGCTGGGGGTGGGGARCAACACCAGTCTAGACAGAAGAGGCCAACAACTAGTTGTCCACTCAGGTTTCAGATTATAAATGAAAAATGTTCAATTTCTCACAGATGTTTGGCAGCCACTCTGCTTTCACTCTAATCGCAACCAGGATTTCTTCTGCCTGAAGAATGCAGTAGACATCCAGAGACACACAGAATAACGATTCCATCTGCTGTGGTTTAGGTTTATCAAATAATAAGTTCACTAGGACTATGATCTTACTAAATGTATTATCTTATTCAGACCTGGCACATCTTTTAAAGTTTGGGGAATTGAATGTTTCTTTCATGTAGAATGGTATTTGTCAGTAGATTTGTTCCAGCGATTAATTATGCCTTTAAATCTAAAATCAGACTGTGTCTGTAAAGACTGTTGAAGGATTAGGAAAAACATAGAGTTAAAAACTCTATAAATGCCTAGTTTACAAATAAAGGAATGAGTAAAAATCCTATTGTGGCCCTTRCCAGGAGTTCTGTTCTGAGGTGCATTGGGCAACACAAACAGAAACATTGCACTTTAAAAGGAAACAGAAATTGTCAGCTGAATAGCAGGAGGAACTTTTTGACAGTGACATATTTGATTGTGAAATATTCTCCTAGAATAAGTGCTGGAAACAAAATCACGTGGAATATTCAGGAGCTGATGAACAAAGTCTACTGGAAATACAAGGGGACCATCATGCTTTGGCAGAGCAAACAACTGTTTTTTTCTTAGAATATCAGGGACTATCATTTATTACTTTGTACAGGAGATATGACAGTATGTAGAGATGAAGTTTCTAGATATTATCACAATTCAAGTAACACTAAAATAATACTGTCTCACTAACACTTGGAAATGAACACTTATGTAAGATATTCAAAGAACCTAATGAACCTGCTGCTCACAGTCAGGGTACACTCAGGATGAGAGCAAATCAATCAGGCAAACACCCAAGGAAATRTCTTAGCCTAATCTCTCTGTCCATCGTTGCTTGCAAATGTATGCATTGTAAGAGAAAAGAGGAGACATTGATTTAAACAGAGAGGGTGATTGTGTTACTTTCGATTACTTTTTAAAATTTTAGACGATATTCTGAAAGGACAGAAATATCTGAGGAGGATGTGAGTGAGTGGATGCAAAAGACTGACAGAAATTGGAAGAATACTAAAATAAAAAATTCTTACAAAGCACTTAAAAAAAATCAATTTTCCATATTTGCATACTCTAATTACCTATCTGTCATTTGTCAATAAAGAAAWAACACCCCAGTCTGCTGACCTAAGTTTCTAGGAACACCTCTCAAAACACACATTTGGAATAGCGAAGGCATAAAGGTTTTTTCAAACAATGAACTAAGAATAATTGTGCTGAAAATTAGCAAATTTTCATGCGTAATTGTCCATTATTTAAGTAAGGAAAACCACAGCCTCCACAGGTTTTCAAGCTGCATACAGGCAGAAATCATTAAATAAGCAAATCCTGATGTGTGTGGTTGTTCCATTTTCCAGCTTTGACAGTTATGCTTCTGAGACTGGCAATGCCATACATTCCTAACTGACATGTGGCTGGAAAGGCAGTATGTCCAATTYATTTGGAATTGTGTGGGTCTGCTATAGCTTTTTCCTCTAGGCAGGATCTCAGGAAAYGAGGAAAAGGGTCCCAATATACAAAGCTAAGTTTTGGAGAACTAAATTATCAACAACTTACTAGCAAAAAGAGACAAATAATATAATGGCATCTATGAGGTGATTTACCACTTTTGATGCTGTTTAAGATAAGGCATATCATGAGTTACATTAAAACATAGCAGAAAAAATGAGGATGTATGTTGAGGAAAGAAACCCCCAAGTTCAGAGAATMTGGTGAACTTGCTTTTGAGCTAAGTTTCTTCAGTTTCATAACTTTTACCAGGGGTCTGATCCTGTTGCCATACCATACAGCACAATGTTAAAGAGAGCAGCTCCAGTGCCTTGATCCAAGTGTAGCCAAGAAAGAATTCAGAGCATGGGTGAAGGTGGGCATGAATGAAAGGGAAGTGTCTGTGGAGAGGAAAAGAGGAGCAGAGGATTGGAACTGTAACTACAAAAATTTAAGAGAATTTAGAGAAGTGGGCATGTGCTGACAGCAATGTCGGAGGGGCTGGGCAGGGATCTTGGGGTTCTTTCATCGTGGGGAAGGCACGCAGTAAAGCTGCATGAAGTAGCTGCCAAGTTGGGTATGTCTCAGAGTGGGCAGCCAGCACCATGGCTTTACTGATGCTGCTGCAACAGAAGCTGAGATCCAAAGGAGAAAGGCCATGAAAAAGCCCTGTTGTGTCCCCCTTGCAYTCCAGGCTGGTGAGCTGTGAGGCAGTCATGAACTGTGGCCAGCCCATGTGAGGAGAGATCACTCCTCAATGAAATACTTCCCTTTCTGAAGTGACAACATGAAATTCAGATTGCATTGAGTGCTGCAGAAGGTGTTTCTGGCAAAGAAATGAGACTGCTACACCAGACTGAGGCTAATTCTATTAGGAGACTGTCTGACAAATGTCTCAAACTGAAATAAACAAAAAAAAAAGCTATGGAAACTTTATATTAATCAATAGGGTCTTTTTTATTTCATCCAACTGTTCAGGACTGATTCTTTTAGGTGCAGTAGGATGTGATATTGTTTATCTTGTGAAAACAGCTGTTGTCTTTGTGCTTGTGTTCAGGAACCAGATAAGTTTAATGATTCACGCCTTGTAGCATTTATATACAGGAGCTGTGTCAAGCTCCCTGTAGCTGCTGCACCTCCTCATGTGTTGGGCTGAAGTCCAATAGGGGATGTAAGAACATTTATGATAAATACTGAAGATTCTGTTAAGTCCAAAATTATTCTTCCTTCTGAGGGGATGAAGTAGGAAAGAGTTTTTCTATTATGCCTCAAAAGTGCAGAATCACTTTTGGCTGCAGCCCTAGAAATTCTCCTTCCTACAAGAGGTATGGTGGAGGATTAAATGAGGTCATGCTTTCATCTCCCTCTCACCTACTTCATGCTGGTGTGCAAAGGACTGATAAGAGCAGAGCTYGGTATCCAAAGTGTATAATGGGGAAGAGGAGAGAAGAATGGAATCATAAGGGAGAGGTGGGAGGAGAGTTTCAGACTCGTGGCAGCTCCCTCCTGGAGAGAAGTCACCATAGTTCACAGCAGTGAGTCTTCTGAGGAGACATTTGCTTCATGCTGCYTTTGCAGTGCTCATATAGCAGTGAATTATTGGGGGGCAGTGCCTGGGAATCTGAGCAGCTCAGATGCAAACCCATCTCTTAACTTGATTTTCCATTGCTTACGTTAATCTTGCATTTTATGAATGAAGGCAGTTGCTCTACCCAGGACAGGAAATCAAATGTATTACTTTTCAAGACAGGATGGCAGAAGTCCAAACACATCTAACAGGGGAAGGAAGCAATCTTATCAGCCTTTCTGGCCCATTGATAAAACCATAGAAGGAAATCATTCAGCTYTAAATGAGGAAAAGGAAGTCTTAGATAAAATTCAGAAGTTGCCTTGGGAGTTTTCATATGACATCAATGAAAAAGTCACAATCAATTAACCAAGCATTCCAGTCTGTATGAAGGGCTTTATTTGTGACATCAAAGCAGAACTATTTACAGTTTGTGACAAGATTCTCCACAGTGGATCAGTTGACATTTTTCTGGCCTGTCTTCTTGGTCAGATACCTTTTCTCTAAGCTCTTCTTTATGGAAAAAAAAATCCTGCAGCAGCCATCCTGGGTTTTTTTTTTTTTGTTCCATTCATGTAACAAAATCTTTTAGTCACCATTGCACACAGAATATTTAGACATCTTGGTCTTACTTTTAATTAAAAAAACTAATTATTTGTTGTCAGAGCAAACAGTAAATACAGTTACTTCGGGGGTTTGWACCTAAGCTAGTATCTCTATTGACAATGTGTAATGCCATATAAAAATAATAGTTTGAGGTAGCAGTAGTTCATGAATCTCTGCAGTGTACCTTATTTTACATAACAGACATATCCAGTGCCTCATGTTCTCTCTAGCAAACTAATCTATCACACTGTGATTGCTGAGATAATGGAAAACAAACACAATCCAAATTTAATTATTTGTATTTAGCACAGTTGAGATTGTTGGAGTAGCTCAAARAAGTCTGGGGGAAAGGGGAGTCTGACTTTTTTTTGTTAGGTCTATACTCTGTGATAATTTGAGATACAGTAAGTTAATTTCAGACTAAATCTTGAGATAAAGAACAAAATAAATATTCAGACAAAACCAAAACATTGTAATATTTYAATCATATCAGTAGTTAGGATTTTGATAAACATTTTTCTCTAGATGCAGAGATCCTGGTTAATGCTGAATACTTGTATCTTCCTGCTAAATTAATTTTAATTAATGGTGTTAATATTCCACAAATGTAGGACTCTCAATATACGCTCTGTATTTTTTAAAATTAAATTATTACATTTGAACTTAGCTAAGAAGCTTGAAAGTTTGAGCAAGGCCTTGGATGCAGTGCCTTTCCAGCTGCAGAGACAAACATGCACATTTAATCWACAGATAGCTGGATTATAGAAATGGTGAGTCTGTGAATGTTTAAAACACACAGAAAGCAATAATCAACAACACTCAGTTTAGTGCATCTTGAGAGCATAAAAGTTTGTTTACTATTTCTCTGTGAAATCCAGGAACATATTCTTGCCAGACTCACTCAAACTTGGTGATCTAACATCGCTTTGTTWTTCTAGAAGATCTGGTACTTAAAATTTCATGTGAATCTATTTGATCTCATCTTTCTATTTTCAGTCTTACAGATGACAACTGAAGTTACCCATTATGGGCAGGAAGTTTGAAGCATACTTTCTTTTGAGGAATTTAAATGTTTTTCTCTGAAGAAATGAGCAGATTGTCTACATATGTCTAGTAGTAAGTATATGGGATAGAGAACTGTATGAGATTCTCCTCCTTCTGGAATTAATACTGTGATGGGCACCTGAAAAATGCCCTAGACCGCAGAAAATTATTTTTCTTTTCTAATCAAGCTAAAATGGAATTCTGACTGTTCTACCTACTTTTTGTTTACTTATTTTAAAGCTTGTTTTGTTATCATGGACCCACTATGTGGCTGTCAAGCCTGATTTATCASAAGCCTGTTCACTGTGACCTTTAAAGTACGACATGGTACTGTAGCAAAGTCAGTTTTCCAGTAACAGAGAAATGAATCAGTTGACATAGCCATGGCCTTTTGCAGCTTGCAGGATTTATGGGGTCATGGGTGCTCTTTGTGCAGGYCTTTGTGCAGTTAGGCTGTAGGTCAGCAATACAAGAGCTAAGTCAAATCTCTAAAGGTTGCTCCTCTATCCTGCTCCTGTTACAACACGAAGGGGCAGAGGTGGAACTGCATYGTTGAACATCCACCCAAGACAAAAAGAAAACCTTTATTCTCATCGAATATAGAACAGTTGTTTTTCATCTGTCAAAATGTGATAATCCTGGTTGCTGGTCATTTTTTAGGGCAAAAGAGGTAGAAGCTAAAATATTCAATCATCCACTGCAATCTCCAGTGGAGTCAAAATAAACTCTATGGGAATGACAAATTCCACAGACCTTGGTCCAGTCAAGTGATTTCCTCTGCTCTAACAAGCTGCTACAAAGTATTTTTAACTTTTTCTTGGTGTATATTCAGACTGCCTCCCACTTGTGGTTGTCTGTAATTCAGGGCAGGACTCTAAAATGGAGAGGAGCACATCTGGGCAGTCTCCAAACAAGCTCAAATAATCATAGATATGGTATAGAGGAGATATTTTCATTGTTTATAGGTGTAACATTGTGTCATATACATTCATATATATATATATATATATATATATATATGTGTGTGTGTGTGTGTGTGTGTGTGTGTGTGTCCCCTAATTATTTAGTTTAAATGCTGAATAAACTGTCTTGCTAAAGAACTTCTCAAAATACTTTTTTAAAAAAAACAAAACACAATACAAATTACACACTGAATTTCTGATTATATGATTTACTCTTGACTGAAAAAAATATTTAGCCTACAAAACACTGATCCAAAAGAAGCTCATTTCCGTTTGTTTCATTCCTAGGTGCACAGCCTGTTTCGCCTGTGATGGTTTTTCAGGCTCAATACAAAATTGTAATTTGGTATAGGACAGGCCTTAGTCTCCATTTAGGTCAAATTACAATTGAATCTGACAGTAAGAAATAGGTTAATTGCTTTAGACGCAATTTAACAAGATTTAGCCTTTGTATAAAAACACTTCTCTTATGGAATAAAATAACATCTTTTTCTAGGTGAAGGAGGAAGGATGCTTAGTTTCCAGTATCACAATAAAAAGCCCTTTTATTTTTAATCTTTATTTAAAGTCTTTATTAAAAGATCTTTTTCTAATCTTTATTAAAATGTTCAGATATTAAATAGTTTAGGTAAAACCTACCAAGGTATAATCTTTTTAGCCAACAGGAAACTTCTTTCTGAGCTATTCTTAGGAGCAGCCCAGGTAACCTATWGGAGAGACAACAGTCTTTTTGTCTTTCAAAGATCGCAATTTTGGAAAAAATACATTTATTTAACACTTCACKTGGGCTTACACAGCCTCACTAAGGCTCTAGTCATGAGTAGAACCAAGGACTGGCCCTCTGTCTGCTTCTCTGCACTTGTCCAACTGGGAGATGAGAAGAAGGAATGTAGCAGAGAATTCTCTGCCTCTCCAGGTCTCATTGACCCAGAGGTTACACCACAGTAATTCATGCTTTCTGCAATATGATTTTCACCAGGATATTGACTTTGATAATCAAGTGTACCAAATAATASCTCTAAAACTTGTTATGTAGGTAATTTAATCTTTCACATAAATCCAGAAGATAATTAAACTGTAAAATATTCCCAAAAATGTATTMATAATCCTGATAATTTCCTGTTGGACTTCGATTTACTTCAATTAACTTCTGTTTTTTATAAAGTGTGGTTGACATGTTGGTTTTATCAGAGAGAAACCTATGCAGATTGTGTATGCCACTAACTGAAATAAAAGAAATAGCAAAAATGCAAACATTAAATATATATCTTCTGAACTTGTACATAAGAAGTTTTATAATAGTTGTTTCCCAATTTATTGCTTCCCTGCAATTACTGGAATAGWTCTGCCAAAGCATTGATGGAACATGTGTTATAAAGTATTTGGAGCTTTGAGAGCTAAAGGGAGGGTCATGTTCTGGCTGATTATGTATCTGTTTTACAGGAGAATGTGGCTCTCTCCTCTGAGAAAGYTAAAGCTTTGTTTCCCATCCAAGAAGATATCTAGGTACTAGAAAACTTTTGAGATTAAGAGCATATAAAAATGGAGAAGGAATGAGAAAAGGTTGATGGGGGAGAGAAAAGAGTAGTTCARCTCCTCTGGCATGGAATGACATGTCTGGACTTTATCTAGGAAGCAGGTTTGACATTTATATTGTTTATCTCAGTATGGYATCAGAGAACTGGATTTCTGTCTGTGTGACTACAGAAAAGACACTTCCCCCTCTTGTCCTTCTATTCCCATCACAACCTCTTATTTATCTTCATTTAGGAATTTCTATGGAATTTTAGGAAGTTCTATGRGACTGGAAAATGTTCATTTGTGCAGCCCTGAAAGCACAAATCTTAGATGCAACCTCTGCACTAAATCACAAGAGGGTTATGATTAAGTGATTATTGTTAATGAAATATTTTTGGTTTCTCAGACAAAATATTGAGGAAATTACAAATGTATTCTACTTGGTTTTCATTCATTCAATAATGCTATATGATTGACTTTAAAAAAATGTACTTTTGGTCAATCCCAGAATAGTCCATGATTTTCTGTGTCAAGTCTGAGGATCCTCCTCTACCATTCAGAAGTGACACTGTGTAAACACTAGAGTAACCACAAAAGACCAGTGAGCCCTCTAAGAATGAAACCCAAACTAGTATGTCGCTTTTCTCAAAGTATACTGGACAAGCACACTGGAAGACTGTTCAAATTTCAATTAAAAAAATTAAACCATTTTGTATCAAAAACTGGTTCATTTTAGCAATGCAAGGCATTGAGAGTTGGGCTGGCAGTCCAGTGATAGTATTATCACAAATCCATCAGGAATGATTCAGTCTCTCATCTGTCAGGAAAGCAAGAATTAGGGAAGTTTGCTGTATACAGTGTAAGGAACACAGAGAATTTTAGTGCAGGAAAGTATATGGAGAGGCCARTGTGGAAGGGACAGAAAAGCCCATTATTCCCAGGAATCCAATAAATAAAAAGTGAAATAATAAATAAAAGGAGATCCTGCCAGCTTTTAACCCGGATGAAGCATAAAAATCTTTTTTCCAAAGTATTTTTTCCTAGGGATGGTAATAAGTTCTAACTGTAGATAGAAAGCTTCCTCAGAGATGTTGGTAAATGGCCAAATGGCTTAGTGGACAGKGGGAGTGTATAAGTAASAAAACATCTAGACTTTAAAAAAATTTAGTCATTTTGATTTTCATATTTTTTGCAAGATTTAAGGTCTGTCTGGAAATATATTATTTTTGTTAGCTAAAATACTTAGCCATTCATAAGACTGTTGATTTCAGATATGTATAATTAGAACAAAAAGCTTCTCAGTGATAGAATGCTTCATTTTAGTCAGAAAGATTCCATATTTATTTCCAATTTGYATGGCTACAGGAAATGATATCTTTATGTTTACATGTGTATGCATCTATGTGCATATGGAAAAYTTAGAAATACAATAACCCTGGAGGGATGCTGAATATGTTTGGACTGAAGAAGAGAGAAAKACAAACTGCCTGATAACTGAAGAAACAGTTCATTTTACTCTGTGCAGGCAGGCAGGAAAGGGAGTGCAACGTAAGCAAGACATTTCATTTGTGGTTGAATCCACGGATGAGCTATTGTAGAAAGTATTCTCCAAAACATGCTTACATGGGAGATGGGGCACGTGGTACTGATTAGATTTAGTACCAGCAGAGCAGTTTCATTACACAGAAAMACTACRGTTTGAAAGCTGCAAAYGTGTTTCAGTGTTGKAAGTCTGCTCCTTTAGAATTTCCTGCCTTACTGGGAATTCACAGAGCTCTGCACCTTCTCAGAAAGTGCTCAGCACCTTTTAGCTTTGACCAATGTTATAGTTGGAAAGATTCAATGCAGAGAAAATGTTGTCTTTTAATAGTCAAACATGCTGGAAAACAAAGAAGAAGGCATGCCTCACATTCCACTGAAGTCAGTGGTTTCTGTCTCTTTTTGCAGTTCAGATCACTTCTCTGTGGCAGGAGAGGAAGAGTCTGTGTTTGAGTCTGTGTTGTCTGCCTTCATCTATGGGCTCATCCATGGGCACTGAGCTCACCCCTCTCAGACAGGGATGCTGTGCCCACTCACTGCCTGCCTTCCTCACTATAAACCAATAGATTAGCAATAAGGAAAAAAATCTACAGCCTTTTTTTTATATTTGGTCTCCTTGTGGTGTGCCACTGATTTGATTTACACTCTTTTTATCTGGATGATACCTAGACATTTAGTCAGTGGAATTTTTASTTGGATTTACTCTAAGACATTAGATCTATAAAAACATGAGACAGAAAGTTCTTGAGCACATTTATTTGAAAGTGTCAGTAATTAAGGTTGTTATTCTTAAGAGTATCTCCTGAGCCTTCATTTAATAACCAGTCTGAAGAATGTTGAGCACCATTCTTTGGAATTGTTTTGCTGCTATAGACAGATTTACACAGCAAATCAAAATTATCTTAGAATCAGTTTAACCAAACTAAGAAGGTTAGAAAATATATTAGTCTATGTTGGATTTAACATTTACAACATTTCAGCCATTGTCTGTTTTCTTCTTTTTACTTCCTCTCTCTTTTCTAGACTATAAATCAATGAAATTCTATATTTCCAAGTCTAGACTTAGTGTCAGTGATTATTTTTCCATACTAGGGAGAATRGGAACAATAAAAAAACACAGAAATCACTATGACTTCATTAATCTCACACTAAACACAGCCCTGTAGCAGCTACTAGCAGCTCTCCACTGTAAATAAAGTACTTTCATATAGAGCAGTGCAGAAAATAAAAAATTACTTTTTATAGCTGTACCAACTACCTCTACTCTCCACTAAGCACGTAATTATTTCTGCAGTGTCAGTAATTCCTGATTGAATTCATGGTGATGAAAGGAAGAATCCCCAACTCATTTCACTTCTTTATATAATTCCTCTTTCAGAGTTCCCTTTATCTTTCAACTAYTGCTCACGAGAGCATTCTGCAAGATAGATAGAACCAAATCAGCTTTTCACAGATCACAGAATCACAGAATCTTTTCAGTTGGAAGGAACCCACGAGGATCCTCAAGCCCAACTCCTAAGTGAATGGCCATGTGGGGATCRAMCCCACAACCATAACATTTTAGTTGTTTTCCGGTTGTTTCATTTTATATATGGATTTAATTTATTCATCTAACAACAGTTGGGGTAACATGAACACATATGATTTAGATACAATCTGAAAGATTGTATTATAAATAAACCCACAACTACAGTGCTTGCTAGAAGCCAAGTGCCCAGAGCCTTCCCAACATGAATTGTTAATTACCATCCTCTTCACTTGCCACAAAGAACTCATTAAATACCAAATTATTTCCCTAAACAATGAGTAGAACTGATTCCTCTTGTGCCTATGTGCATATTTATTAAGAATTACAACTTCCTTAATTGATACATAGATTCAAAGGGAGAGGAAATGCAAGTGAAGCTATTTTTGAGTCAGTTATTGTCGAAGAAAGCATCAAAAATATTCTTTCATGATGAAAACATTATTTTGTTTTCAAGCTCCAAAATTTAAAAAGCAGCAATATGAAACTTTCCCAAATGTCCTTACATTTTATTTTACCCTTGTGCTGAGGACAGCCTGATAARATTGTTGATTCTTAAATTTTTAAATGCTTTATAAAAGGAGAGTCGAGTTACAGCTCTTCCTCCACTTGAATGGAAGCACTACTTGAACAGATTAGAGTATGCAAAAGCACYTCTGTTTGTGGCTGAGGAGAAATGTAAAAATACATTAGAAACAGTCTTGATAGTAAAAAATAGTGAGACTCATTACTGTGATAAAAGTAATGTGCTATTGMCTCCAGAGCACAGCTGGGCACAGCTGGAAAGTGGTGGGCTGGTCARGACTGACTATAGAGAGAAGGGAGCAAATATGTGAAAGTCCTGTAAAACAGGATATCTGCMATGAGAAAAGCTGAGCAAAGACTAWGYATAGCTCAGTGCATCAGAGTAAGGTGAATAAAGGCCATAATGAATGTTAAGTTTTGTAACAGTTGGGCCAGCGCTGAGGCYACAAAACAAGAGATTGTAGAATATCTATTGACTGGACAGGATCCTGCGGGAGTCAGTGGCAACTTTGTTAATAGTGTGACATCACATAATGAATCAGTAACAGCCGTGGCTGAGACATTCAGCACTCGGTAAAGCTGCTGGGGTCCCCTTGCTGGGACCTTTTACAACCCCAAGCAGCACTAGCTCTCAGGAACTGCTAAATGATAGTTGGTGTTTTTAGCAGAACTTCTCTAGATTATGCTGACGAATGCGCCTTCACTTACCACACAGAGAAGTGTATTAAAGGGCAAAATAACAAACTGTGTGATCGTCAACATCATCATTTCATACTAGACGTGGTTCTGACCACACCTCTGTTTTCYCTGGTCACACCAATTTTAAGGGTGTTGCTCTCAGGAAGTACAAGACTGATGCTTTGCCTGCACAATAACAGAGTGCTCAGGACACCATTACTATTTTGATTTGTATTGCACCACTTTTTTATGCACATTCAGGAACTTCCAATGTATTTTCTCAGAAAATGTGCAGCACAATTTAGGCCCATTTTTCATGAGACYTCATTACTAGCAGACAATAGCATATGGTAGATCCATCTGAGATTTTGTTATATTTTCTTATGCTAACCTTTCTGTGGGGGTAAAAAATAAGTAACTTTGACACACACACAAGGAATGCTGGTCTGCAACCCAGGTCAATATAAACCTATAAAATTCCTCTTGGTTTTTCTGCTGGCATTGGCATTAAMAGCGTTCTGCGCCTGTTATCTGGTCAGATGAATTATTTTTCTGTTATTTCAAGACATTCCAGTACACTAAGCTTTAAGCTGTCATTGATGTGTATGCACTTTATCAAATAACGTTACCATTACCTAACCATTTCAGAACATTTCTCTTTCTAGAATCTTATCCTCTAAACCTTAYTTCATGTAAACCAACACGTTTTCATTATAGTTCAAGTCTTCACTGGGATGTAAGTGAAGATACAATTTCTCATGCCTGTTCTAATATTTCTGACCTGGATATGTACAGTCTTGAAAGTCAGACACACTTGTAAAGCAAGTGACACTAAAGTTTTTCACAMGAGGAGGCAGATGGTAACTGCAGGCAGGTGGATGGATAGAGGGGAYACACTCTGACAGCACAGAAACGCAATTGAGGAAGCCCCATGCATTTTATTTCCTAGACCTTTTGCAGTCTCCTGACCTTACTGTCTGAAGTTTAATTGTGTTAGAATTTCTAGTTCACAGTTTGTTTACAGYACTGGCTTCTTTTTCTTGATAGTTGTTCAAGGTTGTGAAGATCTGCCTAAAAATAAAAATTAGACCATGTCCCTTGTGCACRTTTCTGTCTCCTTTCTCAAATGAGACCAGCCAGAGATCAACTGACACCGATACTTGGAGTGTCGGTTGGCTACAGAACATTGCTGGATACACCAGGGTACCCAGTGAGTGCTGCTCTGGGTGCACAATGGCTCTGTGATTCCTCCTGCCAAAGGACTGGCCCTGTAACCTCAGTGAAGCTGCTGGGAAGRGATGTGCTCTCTGCAGAACTCTCTGAGAGCAGAAATCTAAGTTTGTACTCAATGTGCACAGACTCCTTCACAAATCAATGACAAAATTTCCTTGGTTCTCAGCAGTCTTCRTTGTCTGGGGCATCTAGAGCAAATAATGGCAAAAATCACTTTCTTTCCTCATTATCACGCTATTGCATTCTCCAGAGCCCACATTAAATTATAATAATTTATTCTTTTATGGCAGTTGAATGTACTAAGGTGTGTTCCATCACTGTCATTCTACCTTCTTATCTTTTTCTTTGAAATTGAAAGAGAACCTGGAAGCATTTATTCTGGTTCTGTTCCTAAGTGCCACATAATCTTACTCCAAACATCTTCACTTTTCCAATATTTTCCTATACTTTTGCTTTAGTGGTATTTGTGAGACACTCAAAGATTCTGTCTGCATTTGAAGAGATTTTCAAASTTCAGTAATACTAATCTTCTTCTGTTTTCATGCCTAGGATGTTATACTCAGACCTACTATAGTAAAAAGCCGTAGGTATGTGTGGCCTTTTGGGTAGCTTAAGAAAAAAATTTGAGATTTCAGAATATTCCCTCATGATGTCCTTGAAAATATCTAACATTTTCTGCAATCTGCTGAATTACAAAAGGAAAAATATTCCACAATGTTGTCAGATCTTAAATACATAAATATTCTTCTTCCTTCTCCTTTTGCTCTATTTCAAGAATGGTTTGAATGACAAGCAGGAATCTTTACTAAAGAMAGAAGCATCACCTGTTTCTCCTTCCAGAGGAATCTGTTTGATTGTTCACAGGTTCTCAACATCATTTTATCAAAGATCTACCMGATGGCAACAGGCACCCCACTTGAACTCCATGAGGTTGCTGGTTCTTTTGCTCTCCAATTTATAGAGTGCTGTGCTTGGAATGAAATTATTTATATTGCTGTTAATTAATGCTACTAATTTTGCAGAGGGATGCAGTTGGTTTTGGGAAGYCCTAGGTCAGCTAGTGGTTGCCAGTGGTAAAAGGAGTTTGCAAGACAAACTTCGGAGAAGTTTTGCTGCAGTAAAGCTTTCAAACTCTTACCAGTGTCCCACAGCCAGTCTGAAAGGTTTTAGAAACACTGAAAACATGAAAGCTTTCAGATTGCCATCTATGGTGAATAAAGGTAGTTCTGGGACAAGAAATTTGAACACCTGCTATCAAGGGTCGTGTTCCATTGGTGTACTGGAGTGATGCCCAAAAAAGGCCTAGAAATGAAACTCCATAGATCAGTGTCTATAGAGCAGGTATTTGTTTATTGCAGCKCTGGAGGTGAGGGGGATTTCTCCTCCTAACCCACCTGCCTTTGCTTCAAATAAGCACATATTTATACAGTAAGCATGGTGTAACATCACCATTGTCACTGCCCCCCATACGCCCACCATACACCCATCACCATACATGGGCATGGAAATACACGATGTGCCATCCTCAATTCGGTGCTGGTGGGGATCTCCCTCTAATGAGATACCATCCTCTTCATCATGGTGGACTTTTCACCTTTGTCTTCAGGGCATGCGCAGTTGTGACGTTCATGGGGTTTTTTTTAATCCTCCAAGTTGTAATTTTCAATTATTTTGCTGACTGTCCYGTGCTTCTACCGAGTTCTCATTAGTGCTCTCTACTGCTCCTTGTTTATAGCATCTACCTGTCTACTTTCTTCAAAACTTTTCTGATTTAAGCCTCTTGTGATTTCACGTATCTATGTACTAATCCAGCTGGTTAGATTACGTGCAGCTGGTATATGTTGCTAATACACTATTAAAAAACTTATAGAAATATATAAAGGCAATCATTGATAATATATTGAAAGCGATTACATTGTATTTTAATAATATGTAAAAAGTTATTACATTCTTATATTGATAACRTATAAAAAAGGCTATAGGAAGTTTTCAATTACTAGGCCTCATAAGCACCTTATCCCTTTGTTATAGACCATATGTATGAGGAGTGACGGGCACATTGAACATGAATGCCCAGAGAAGCGGGARCCACACTTGTAACCACGGCTGCGTGTCTGCGGTAGGAACACGGGCAAACACACCTTCCTGTTTTTCATTCCGTACTCCTGGAAAGCAAAGTCCCCGCAGTGGTGCAGTGTAAACAGATTGCGCCAAACGCTGTCCTTTAGACTTCGCTCGGACACGCGGTGCCCRCCCGTGCCCTCAGACCGCGCCGCCATCAGTGACGTCAGCGGCGCGCGGCTCGGCGGGTGCTGCGCGCGCGCCACCTGTGGGTGAGGAGGGAAATGGCT
>NW_026623479.1:39478-224941 GCF_030028575.1 Malurus melanocephalus
AAGAATGTAATAACTTTTTACATATTTTTAAAATACAGTGTAATCGCTTTCAATATATTATCAATGATTGCCTTTTTATATATTGCGATAAGTTTTTTAATAGGGTATTAGCAACATATAGTATACCAGCTGCACGTAATCTAACCAGCTGGATTAATACATAAATACRTGAAATCACCAAGAGGCATAAATCAGAAAARTTCTGAAGAAAGTAGACRGGTAGATGCTATAAACAAGGAGCAGTAGAGAGCACTAATGAGAACTCGGCAGAAGCACAGGACAATCAGCCAAATAATTAAAAAATACAACTTGGAGTACTCGAAAAAAACCATGAACGTCACAACTGYGCATGCCCTGAAGACAAAGGTGAAAAGTCCACCATGGTGAAGAGGATGGTATCTCATTAGAGGGAGACTCCCGCCAGCACCGAATTGAGGATGGCACATTGTGTATTTCCATGCCCATGTATAGTGATGGGTGTATGGTGGGCGAATGGGGGCAGTGACAATGGTGATGTTACACCATGCTTACTGCATAAATATGTGCTAATYTGAAGCAAAGGCAGGTRGGTTAGGAGGAGAAATCCCCCTCACCTCCAGMGCTGCAATAAACAAATACCTGCTCTATAGACACTGATCTATGGAGTTTTATTTCTAGGCCTTTTTCGGCATCACTGGCCTTGAACACTTCAGGGATGGGGCAGCCGCAGTTTCTCCAGGCAATCTCTGGCAGGGCCTTGCCGCCCTCACGGGTCCAAAATTCTAATCTAAGCCTTCCCTCTTTTAGTTTAAACCATTACACCTTCTCCTATCACAGCAGGCCTGCTAGAAAGCCTGGCCCCATCTTTCTTACAAACCCTCTTTAAGGCCATTTTGCTGGAAGGCAGCAGAGCCTTTTTTTTTTTCTCTGTGCTGAACAACCCCAACTCTTGCAGCCTCTCCTTGCAGAAAATGTGTCTGTCTTTCAGTTGCTCTGCCTTTTCTGTATGCAGTGAATTTAAAGATCAGCATCAGTAAGTTCAGTGAAAAATTTATTCTTCTTTACTTGTGTAGATTAACTGTTGTTTATCTTTGACTATATTCCTTTTCACAACAGATTCCCCTTTAAAAGTCCTTGATCTTAGTGATGTTTAATTGTCCCCATCTTTTGAGGAATAACATTTTGGATTCCTACGATAAGCCCRTGCTGCTATTTTAAAAAGGATCGTTTTAAAAATTGTCTATATGGTATTCATGATATTCATTATTCTTCAGTTTAGTCCAAAAAAAGGAAGCTAATCTTTTATGAGGCATCAGCAAGCCCAGGATGCACAGCTGAGAGGAAAGCAGGTCRTTCTCAAGGTCCTGCTTGTATAGAGTTTCATAAAACAGTTTTCTAATAGTGCATGCTGTCAGTGGAAAGGTTTCTTGAAGTGAGTTTTCCTGTCTCTTGAATAGCTGTAGGTTGTGAGCAGTTAAGTTAACATGCTGAGTATTATCATTCATGCCAGTTTCTCCTGTGCCACCAACAGTACTTATAAAGAAAAAATTAGGTGGATAATTGTCTGGCAACTTCTATCTCTGCTAACTAGATTTCCCATCCATTAAGTGCTTACAGACTCAATTATTACCCACTGGAATATACTTTCAAACCAATTTTTTCAGGATGCAACTTGATCTACTGWTTTCATTACCTTCACTCCTGGTCCATATCTCCTACAGTTCATAAAACATCTATTTGGATGGGTACAGTTCTATTCTCTCAGTTCTTCAGAGGTATTGTATGACTATCTTCAATTCCCACATTTTCTTCTTACACATATATGGATGATGATTTCATCAGCCCTCAGCTCCAAAGCTTGCCTGTGCTCAGATGTTTTTCAGGTCCACCTCTCCATTTCTAAGCATTTTCCTATCACATAATGTTGCTTCATTTCCTGTTGAATATCGCCTTCACTAYAGTCCTCCCAGTTGCTCAACCCTGTAATAACATGCTGCTTCATTCATCGAGTATTCATATTTCACTGCTTCATGCAAAACATTCCCTAATAACATTTCTAATAAACATGTTTGTTCTTTCCCCACAGCTATGACTCTCTAAAGTCACTCCCTAGCCCTGACTGTTGTAAGATCTTCTGCAGTTTCCATGATCTGGAATTTCCCTYTCCCTTCTCCCYCACAGTTTATATAAAATGTATTTGTTTTCTCCTATTCTTAGCCTGGCCATTTGACCGGATCTTTCCATTGTCTCTGCCACATAATTTGATCTACTAAATATTAYTTTCCACCTCCCCTTACTTTTAGGAATCCTTAGCTCACAGTGAACTTGACCTTTGTGGAGATGCTGCAGGCCCTGTAATTCTGACTAGAGTTCCACAGAGTGCTGAAAAACCTAAGGACAGAAACMAAATGTGACATTTTCCAGTATTTCAAACACCAGAGAGAATCCCTGATGAAAAACTTAACAAGCAATTGTTTGTGTCAGACAATATGACAACTATTGAGCAAACAGCTCTTGCTCCAGATGGAATATGTATGACAGCTGGTGTGTCCAGGTGCACTGTGCTGAATAAATCAACAGAGCTTTAGCATGTTGGTTTGTTCRTGGCTGTCTTGATGGCTTTAAAGCCAATTTCTTGGATGTTCTGCTCTCAATCCTTAAGAAACAAATTTTTTTTTGCGCAGGAAATCTCTAATGTCTCTTACTCCTTTGGTTTGGTCTTTCTGAAAAGAATCTTCATATCCTAAAACTCCTCACTAGAGAAAAACAACATGGAAAAATAGTATTTTTTAAGATGATAATCCCTTTTCTTGCTTTGATATAAACTCTGAGGGAATGCAGAAAAMCAGTTTTTAARATGTCATATGGYTTGCTTTTTTCTGTTTACCTATTGACCTTTCTTGTCTGTTTGGTGATAAAATCATAAAGGTCCTTGCAAATCACTCAAAGCTTGGGTTTCCCTGATATTTACTAGTGTGTTTWTTAAATATATTCCTCATTGGCAGACTAGTGCAATCATGTGGGTTAAACCGATTTAGTGTTCTTTGATGAATGAGTGTTTACACTGCAGCAATGCAGAGTTTGTTATTAACTGCAATGGGAATCCGAGTTCATCCTACTGAGTATTTGGTAAATGCAATACAAATGTTGCAGGAAGATTCCTATGCTTTCCATTATRAACAATCCATTCCAAAGGCTGTGACTTGCCAAAGAAAAATAGATAAGGGTGTTACAGATGAGATTAGACACTGTCCTAGCTTTGGGTCTCCATAAATAAACCAAATCTATTAAAGAGTAAAGATAAAAAGGAAATTTGTGTCTGGGCTTGCTCTTCAGCCTTTCCTTTCACCTTTGGGACCAAACATCACTGTTTTAATGGATATTCTTAAAATTATTGGAGAGATGGGGGCATTCACGATCAGATCTTGTATTTTGCTTTTGGTCTAGCTGAGAGCTGAGAATATTTGGGAAAAAGGAGAGAGTAGATGGTGCCCTCCATGCAAGTGTTCACTAGGAAAGATGGCAGACTCACTGTTTTGTCACTGTGGGCAAGCTTTGGGGACATCTGGGAGTTCCAGAATCCCCGTGGCTGTYCTACATCTACACTGACAGCTTCAAAGGAAGCACAGAGTGGGGGTTGCCTTCACAGCCTACCAATGTAAGAATTCACATGCAAAGAAAAGTATATGTAACATACTGGGATTATCTGTTTGGAAAATGTYTCTTTTCTGCCCACAAATCATAGAAAGTGAGGTATTAATGCTGCCAGACAGCAACATCTTATTGTCAGTACAAAAGAGCAAACCCTTTGATGATAAAATTTGTCCTATGGGCTCCCACCTGGGTCYCCTGTTGTTCCATCTCATTACACGTGTACAAGTTTAGAAGGAATAGGGGGAGAAAAAGTGGTCGTGAAAAGCAAACAGAAAATTCCCAATATTCAGGTCTATTCCAATTGCTGTACTCAGGGGAAACCTAATGCAGTTTCAGTTATCAGCTGGCCAAGGACCAACAGGGGAACTTGCACCTGCTTTGTTAGTTCTCCCAAAATGACAGTAATTATTTTTACTTTACAAAAGAGACAAAATAGTTCAATAAAAGTAGTGATATGTTGAAATTGTAACTGGAAAATATCCTGCCTGAAAGAGTTCTTTTAAGTTGCAATATGTTTGGTAACCAAGCTGGTTGAATTTTAACTTCGTCTGTATTTGTCTGTAATTTGAAATTACTCTGTGCCTATTGATTAGTTTCATCTGAAACACATGCYTCTGATACAAAATATGCTAAAAGGTGCATCACCTTTTAGCCAAGTAGATTAATTGAACAGTGCCTGGGTAATTATTTCRGATGCATTCTCTGTCTAACAATTGCCTTCAAAGAGCTGATGGAATTGTTTGACATTTAGCCAAGATATTTCCTAAAAYTGGAGCTTGAGCACTGGGGCTGTGGGACTTGGGAGGTGGCTAAAGGTACATTTTGAAGAAGCTTTATKTATTCCCTATTTGGACAGAGCAAACAAATCAAAGGCCAGATATGGCTTTCACTGGAGTTTGTGTGATTTTGACGTTTTTTAACAGTTGACTATTGGATTACTGATATTTTAGGGAACACAGGGTACCATTGTAATAACACAGAGAGCAGGGACAGTCCAAAAGAAAAGTATGTTGCTTTCCCTGCTGCAGAACTGTGCCAGATCACCTGAGCACAGAACCACAGGTCAGATGCTCAGACTAGTTTAGAGTATTTAGGAATGAAAATAAAACATCTGCAAGCATATACTCAATAATCATACAGGATTCTCTTAAGTCTTCAATTTGTAATGAAAAGCAAGTGACAAAACTCTTTACTTCCAGCTGGAAGTAAATTGTTCTTCACTGGAAAATGATTCCTTAAAAGGTCACAGGTACATTTGGTCTGAAGAAATATTACTTAGCATTTGACTCATGTCAGGTCATCCCAGTAACCAGTTGATTGTTGTGGGCTACCTACCAGTGCCCAGCATTCAGGCCTGAGCAAACGTAAATGGAGCTCAGAATGTGCTACGAGCTGACCTGAGCTAACAATTTCAGAGAGCACACAAACCACAACTGCAGCCCTGAAGGCCTTCCTCATCTGAGTGAACTCTGCACAGAAATTCTATTAAATCTATAATGTGCAGTAGCTAGCATTCCATCTGTAGCTGATCCACAATTATTCATTAAAAAAAAGAAAATGTAGTGGTTTTTTTTTTTACTAGATTTTCCTATTCTCAAAATATGTCTCTTTTTTGAAAGGGAAAAGACATTGAAGGGAAAAAGCMACAAATATGTTTACCTGATCATATGTTTTACATACATATGGCCAGATTTTCACAAGAGGTCAATGCTTTGTTACCTAATGAAATGAAGAGCATTTTAAAATGTCTTTAATGAGCAAATGTGGTGACACTTTGAACTGACCTGTTCCGAAAATTTATCTCCACTTGGGACTGCTTTGAATGGAGTAAAATGGGACAGTTATTTGTACTTGATCTCAATTGGATCCCACTGGATACAATTACCACTTCAACATATAGCAAGTCCTGTTTTTCTTCAAAAAACAAGGGTGGTATTTATCAGGATAAGAGTCATTGCATTCCTCCAGTTCTGGTATGGCAGAAATTTGAGGTGGAGTGGTAACAGTTGAGAGTCCCCATGGGACTGTAATAAGCACAGGTTCTGCCCAGATCCACCTTTTATCTTGGGAACTGGCCAAAATAGGCTTTCTTTAGTCCACTGTAGTTTAGTAAATCCCAAATCCAGCTTTAGCATTCCTTTTTTTTATATAGCCTGTAGGTCAAACACCCGAGACCTACTTCCAGTTCTCATCAAAGTGAACAGATCAAATCTTCGAGTTCTCATTCAGCTCTTGCTCAGGCAAAACCCTCAAGCACTGAGTCATGATCCAGTTTCACAAGCATCCCATTAATCAGAGTCTGCATTTGGCCGGTGTCAGTTGCTTCCCTTGTTTTGGGAGACAGTTCATCAAACTTCTGTACATCTGGGAGCATTACTGCACTCTCTGGTAATTTTATCAACAGCCGAGAGTCCTGCCTTYCACATGAACCACTCACTGGTCACAAAGATATTCAGCCTTAGAGAACAGCCTGTACGGCCCCAAGAGAGCCTTTGCTATGCTGTTTCAGCAGCTTCAGCGCTGAAATGTTGTGTGAATTGCTGTCCTCGAGGGAATTCTGGTAAACATCACCAGATCTGCTAAAGCTGTGTCAGTCAGCTGGACTTTGGGAATGGGGATGCTGTGTGTCCAGGAGCGCCGTACAGCCCATGAAGGCTGAGGAGCCTCACCAGCTTAAATTAAACCCTGACACAGGCCACAGATCAGTGCTTTGGTCTCTGTTGAGTAGAATGGTTGCAGATGTTCGGAATGTTTGCCTTCTGCTGTCCCCTGGACTTGCCCTTCAGTGCTCTGTACAACACTGCAGTGGGATTTTGAGGTGCAGKGCTCAAGAGTGTTATGATTCCAGTGATGTGACATCTATTCTGAACCAATAAATTTAAAAGTATTGTAGTTTGTTGGGTTATTTTAATGGAGAATGTTCTACTGGAAATCTGTCAGTGTTAATTGCATAATCTTAGAGGGAAATAAATTATAACCCCTTGAAAGTTACAAACTCATTAATCTAAGTCCACCAAGACTATTTGCAAAACTAAGGACTATTCGTTTTATCAAGGATAATCTAATTCCCTAATTTTAGTCTGTAACTGAGGTAATTATGAAAATATCAGAGTTTGCTGTGACACAGAACAAGGTTCATTTGAAAAGTGGCCTGGGCAAGACGCAGCCTGTCTTCATTTTTGCATAGGTCCTAATGCAAATGTGCATGATTGTCACATGAGGTTCTGTGGGAATATGTGAACTCATTATCTTACTGGAGATTGAATTCCATTTTCATCCGGTAGTCATTACTTGCCCAGTATCAAATAACTTAAAGTAAAAATCTATGCAGCAATTCTGAAAATAKTCAATGCTTTATTACCAATTTTAATTGATTTTAATCAACAGATGAAAACAAATGGTAATATGGCTTAACCGAGATGGCTGAATGCATTTCTGAAATCTTGATATATYTGTGCTTTATTAAAGATATTTTAGTTAAGATATTTTGAGTAAWTGTGACTAAAGTTCTAAAGCAGTCACTTCTAAGAATTACTCCTTCCAAAAGGTAAATACATAATCCTATTCGCGATTTAAYTGCGATTACAATTTTAATTAATTTTTTGTGTATCAGCTCTTCGGGGAGATTCCCAGCAGCGATGATTTGAAAGTTTGGWAACAGTGACGGTGGAATGAAAGCCCCGCCGGCAGCCGGAGCGGTTTGCAAGCGGACGCTCTCCGGGGCACCGCGGCGCGGCGGAACGCTTTCGGCGRGGGACGCGCGGCCGGAAGCGGCGGGCCGGGGCACTTCCGGCGCCCTCCCGCCTCGCCGCCCCATGGCCGCGTCAGTGGTGAGTCCGGGCCGGGCCGGGAACCGCCGGGAACCGCGGCGTGGCGCCGGGAGAGCGCGGGCTGTGCGTTCCGGGAGGGTGCTGCGTGTCAGAGGGTGGGCGTGCGAGAGCGGGAGAGCCGCCGGGAGCGTTCCGGCTCCATGAGGGACGGGGCGGGCAGGGCGGGAGCGCCTCAGCGTGAGGCGCGGGCAGGGTCACTTTCACCCGTGCGAGGGTCCGCGGGGCGGGGCGGGGCGGGGTCCGTGTGTTGCGGCCTCAGCGTCCTCGTACAGCGCCTGAGGGCTCAGAGGGGCTCGGTGAGGCCGTCGGCATCGGCCGTGGAGGTGGGAAAGCTGCTTGGATTTGCCGCCAGAGTCTTGAAGAAGTTTATTTTGGGGTGGGTTTTTTTTTATTTTCAGTTATGGCTTTCTTGTTAAATGCTGGGAAGCAGGTTTTCTGAGGGAGGTGGTTGGATGTTGAAACCCGAAGCACCTGTGACCAGCCCCATCTTTGGAGATGTACAAACGTGGTAGGAGTCGGGACACCAGACCCAGAGCTGTCAGATACAACCTGGAAAGAGGATTAGCCTTTGGAGTCAGTTCTGCTTTGAAAAGGGGTTAGGACCAGATGACCTCCAGAAGTTTATTCCATCTTAAATTGTTCACAGAGTTTAAAACAGTGATTACTTATTATGACTGTAAAAACTGGTCAAAACCGACAGAGGTTTTTTCGTGTTAGACTTCTGGCAGATACCTCAACAACTCATTCCAGACTTCTGGTATTTCTCCAGTGCCCTTGCTCAGGCCCATTCCATCTGTTGAGAGCTAAAAGGGAATGTTTGGTGCTGTCTGGGAAGGGTTGGTGTGCAGTGTGAGCTGGCTGAGGGCTCACAGTCCCCTGCTCTCGCTGGCACAACGGGCACAGCTGCATTCACTATTCCCAGGGGCTGGACTGACACTCTTGCCTCCAGTGCCTTGGAGTTTCTCTGGGCATTTTCTGGGATACAGGGTCTTTAAGACTTTGTCACATTYGTTTGGCATTAGTCTGTGAGTTCAGAATTTTCTGGGGAAGGTGGGAACATGAAGGGCAGGTTCGTGTCCTTGCAGSCAGAGAGAAAAAGATAGTGCATAGTAACACGTTTGGCTTTGTTGAATAAACAGGGATCATTTGATAGGCCTTRGTTACTTTTCAAAATGGAGCTTTCTCTGACTATAAATATTTCTTGTGGTAATACTGGAGCAATTTCTGGTGGTTCTAGTGCATATTCAGTAAAAACTGCCAAGAAAATACAAGCAGTGAAATTGTTCAGCACTGATTGAGTGCAGGTACTGAATGAGAGTATGTTGGGAATGTAACACTGAAGTAGAAMAATGATAAATAATAGCATTTTAAACAAATGATCGTAGGAGAAACAAATGCAGGTTTATGGATGTATGGGCAGGAAATTCAGAATCTGCTTTCCAGCATGTCCCAGTTCAGGTCTGTAAGAGATTAAGGGCCAAAGAGCTGAACAAACTGAGCAAATAACCCAGTGGGATCTCAGTGCAGTGTTGGGACTACAAAGGTTGTTACCTGGGGATGAATGAAAGTAGAGAGATGTAAGGAAAATGATGAGGTGTGAGGAGAAGTGTTTGGTTTTGACTTGTGGGCATGATTACTATTGGAAGGAATACATCCAGATGTTGGTGTTCTCTCTCTCTTATATTTATATATGTAAAGGGGTGTTAAAAATGAGACTAGGATGGCATGTGATGGGGTTCTTGCTAATTCTCAGAAGTACATGAATAAATCTTGTTCCTTAACTTTATTTCAGAACAGTCATCACAGCAACAACTGTTTATCTTGAATGCTTGAGTGTCCACACTACCTGCAGCCAGCTGTAACCCATTTTCCAATGTAAATATTTRCAATTTAAATACAATAAATACATCAGCATTCAAAATTGTTGCTGAAACTGTCACCTGCCTAACAGCTGGTACTTCTGCAAGTAGAAAAGGAGCTTAGAATAAATCTCAACATTATTTGATGTCATCTTTTGGTGAGGATGGAAAAGACCAGTCAAAGTGATTTGCAGGAGAAATTGAGTCAGTTACTGGGTTGCATAACTTATGTAATTTGATATAATTTCTTCCCTCCAGGATTTCAAAACTTATGTGGATCAAGCTTGTAGAGCTGCAGATGAGTTTGTCAATATTTATTATGAGACGATGGACAAAAGGAGAAGGGTATGTAGCTGTCTTGGCAGTTTTTATTCACTTTTCTAACTCATTACACAGAAAGTCCCTGAACATTGGTTACCATATGCACTTTTGGCAATGGTAGCACAGGGCAGCTGTTCTTCAAGCTTCAYGGTCTTCATGGACCACATTGAAGTAAACTGTCACAGCTTATGAAACATTTGGGAAATTCTAGTCTGATGCTGTCGTTTTACTTGTTCCTGGTCTTGTTTCCCTCTTTTTTAACCTGAAATTACAGTTTTCTGGCCTATAATTTGTGTTGTGTGAACACCCTCCTCCTCCTCAAAAAAAAAAAGGGGGAAAAAAAAGGAGAAATAAAAAGAAAAAAAAAACCAGCAATAAACTTGCTGTGGAAAGGTGGCACAGTCCTTTGGTTAACAACCAGTTCAGTTCTGTCATCACCTTTGTTAAAGGGATCTCATTAGTATGTGAGACATGAGTCACTGTGCAACTCTAAGGTGAATACATTTATTAGTTTTAATTCTTGGTCAGGAGCACTAATTGTTRAAAGGAGCCACTGTTTCAGGAAGGCATTTTATCTATCAAAGTAAGAGATCAGTAATTCATAGCATGAGTTATGTTTGYTGTCCACTGTATGTTTACATGTTTTTCCTAAATCTGTATTTTCATAATCACTCAGGCTTTAACCAGACTGTATTTGGACAAAGCAACATTAGTTTGGAATGGAAATGCAGTGTCTGGGCAAGAAGAATTAAATAAATTTTTTGAAATGTTGCCATCAAGTGAATTCCAGGTTAATGTGTTGGACTGCCAGCCTGTTCACGGTAAGGTGGTATTATAATTTACTTAGTTATTTTTCATTTTTTTTATAACTTTTGAAAGAGAGCTGCAATTACAATAGTGCTTAACAATTCCTTTGGAATAAGCTTAGAGAAAATACCGAAGGCTGAAATGTCAAGTTGTGCATAAATAAAGCACAAATCAAGAGATGCAGCAACTATACACTTTTTTCATGTCTGGAAAAAAAAATATTTCAAGGATTTTTTTTGTTTAGATCATATTCAGAAGTGATCTGTTKTCATGTATGGAAAAAGGCTGGCTTATCAGGTTATGTTGTGCTTGGGAGACCCCTATAGTGGCCTCTTGTACTGACCTGCAGTATAATGTGGAACAAATCGTTATTAACCTGTGTGTACTTTGATTTTTTTATATCTAGAATAGGTGTTAAGTTCTTTTGATTTCTGATTAACAACTGCTAAAGAAAGGCTTACATAAATGAAGTTAATAAATTGCTTCCAATGGACTCTTGGGAATATAAGTAAGGGAAAAGCCTGTGGTCAAACACACTTGCTTTGCTCTGCTGTGGAAAAGATATAATTTCTAATAAYGGGGGGGAAAAGTACATGCAACTTGCTAAATATCTATATGTGTGTATATCTCAAGTAATGAGAGCTTATTCTAAGCACAAACGGAGGTGTTTGGCAGTGCTCTAAAATGAAGAGCAGGAGATGAAAATGGCAAAGCCATTGCCAAGCCGTGTTGGTGAACCCACCGCTGTCTGTGTAGAAACGCTGCACCAGAGCTGCACTTCCCTGCCTGTACCCAGCTGTTAGCCTGGCGCAGTGTAACCACAGTTGAACCAAGCTTCTGTGTACATTTCCTGCCTCTTTACCTGCTAGTCTTTGTTTGAGTTGTTTTCTTCATCATTTCATACCTCCTTGTGAAGAACAAGCTACTCAAGGCCAGACAACAGTCCTCGTGGTGACAAGTGGGACTGTCAAATTTGACGGGGATAAGCAGCGCTACTTCAATCAGAATTTCCTGCTGACCGCACAGGCCACCCCCACCAACACCGTGTGGAAGATCGCCGGGGACTGCTTCCGCTTCCAGGACTGGGCCAGTTAGCAGGGCCTGGCACGGGGAGTGACCTCTCTCATTTGGCACCAACAAGTCCACTGTGCCGGCAGCTGTTCCCACGCAGGGGACGCACGCGCTCTTTGTGTTGCATCTGTTGTTATGGAAGGTCTACAGATGTTTTGGGGTTGATTCCAGTGACCACGGCTTTAGTAATAAATTGAAAATGTGAGAGGTTGCTCATGTTAGTTGAATTTAGTAGAGTGCTGAAGGCAGTGAGCTGTATTCGAATCATTCCTAAAATGCCTTACATGCAGCTATGCTGCCACTGCTGAGTGCTCAAACTGTGCTGTTTGAACRCAAAATCCTGTTCGTATACAATTCTGACCAAACGTAATTTTTTTTCAACTTGAAAAGTTTGTTTTTACAGTAGCATCTTCTCTCTTTTGAAGAAGATGCTCGTGTCATTTAAGATGGAATTCTGAAAGCTACCTACTCCCGGTTGTAAGAGGCTGGGAAGGATTGCAATGGTTTCTGCTGTTAGTGAAAGGAGCAAATACAGCTCCCAAATGTGTAATCTCTCGATTCATTGGAAAGGTAATGTTACCTTTTCTAATGCCAAAGCACTATATATGTTTGGGTTTCCTTTTGGTCTGAGCATCCCAGACTTTGGTTGTTTATTCCATGAATTCATATGTAGGGCATGCTGAATGATTCGGAGCTCCTGTGCCAATAACTCTTCACGAGCATGTGAAAGACTTCAAACTGATTATTTTTCTTTTGAAGTCTTACAGTGACCTAGAAGTAGGTCATATGATTTCTGTCATATACATGATTTGGACTATTTTTCCCTTATTAAGTCTGCAAGTTTTGAATCCTTTCTGTCTTTTCAGGAAACATTGTAGTCAAAAGGTGGCACTGAAAGTGTGTATTACTGTGAAGCCTTCAATTTTTCTCATCAGTACTGTTATTCAGAACAGGTGCTTGCATTATTTTCAGTTGAGAACAGCAGCTCTGCACCACTAACACTATCTTCCTCTGATGCAGGTTTTTACTGTGTTTTTCATGTTCTTTTTAAACATTGCCTTTAATTATTGATTCTGGGGGTTTTGTGTGACTTGCTTTAAATTTGTAGTTTAAAGCTTCCAGCTGCTTTGAAACACTTTTCAAGACTGTAAGTTAAGAGTGTCCATCTTAACTYTGGAACTTAAGAGTAAATTTGAGTATCAGCAGCTTTTTTTCAAACTGGTGCATTTCTGTTTTAAGCTGAGTAAGACAAACAAAAACCCAAACCTAAAATGTGGCTGTATCCCTGAGCATACACTTGCTTGTAACTGAAAATACAGGAGGGGGGCTTGTAACTGATCATAACCCATGTTTCAACAACAACAGCAGTCTGAAAGCAGGTACAACTGCAGCTCACTTGTTCAGCGACTTCMATGGAGAAAACTGAAAATGAGCAATATCGCACTTGGGTGAAACATCTTAAAGCATCTGTAGTTTGCGATATAATCCCACAAACAACGGGATGTTTAGCTGAAATGACTGGCTTTATTTCCTCTTCAAGCCCTCTAGTCTTTACACCAGTAAATTAGAATTAGCAACCTGTCTCTGTTCAGAGTCTGTTTATGGTCAGAATTATTGTGTACCTATTTTTCAGGCTGAAGAATTTGAATTCCTGCAGAACAGTGCAAGAACAGAATTTTTGAAAACTGTAAATATTGTATATACATTGTTATTTCTGTATGTAGTGAAGAAAGGATCATTCTATTTAATTACTGTTTGTTCTTAAGAGAATATGTGATGTTCATATATTTGTATTTCCTTTACAAGATAGAAAACATAACTAAGCATGCCTGTAACTGGTACAGCATTGTTGAGCTGTGACACTGGCGTGGTGTATTCTACTGGCTGTTTAACTTGCTGTTGATTGTCTAAGTGGTGTTACAGATCTGCTTTGCATACACAAAACAGGTTTTGCCTTTTAAAATGCAGCAATGGGTGCAGCTGTAGCATTGGCTCGTTGGACTTTGAAGGCAGTCACCAGAACACACACTTATATCAGTACCTGATAAGCTTGTGCTGTGAATAAATATTATTGGATATTTTTATCCAAGTTTGAATTTGTATAATAATTTTTAAGCTTTTTCTAGGCAGACTGGGAGATTCAAAATATATGAGGCAATGTTTCAATCAAATGTTATTCTCAATTATTTTCATGCTATTCAAATGCAAGCTGCTTTTAAGTCTGACTTTTGCAATTAATTTTGAAAAAACTGACCAAACCAAAAAAAAAAACCCCACTACCTGGAACATGACCGAGGAAGATAACTAACTGGCCTAGTTGGACAAACCCAGTTAAAACTCAGTAAGATCTGTAGCTGGAATGGGGATTGGTATGCATATCCAGGGGAATGTAAGGAAATCACTGGAAGACAACTGCTTCAGGCTAGGGAGAAGTGCCAGTTACCCCTGCCTATTTCCATCATCTTCGATGAGGACCACTTGGGGTGATTCAGTACTACCATAATTAGCTCTTGCTCTTTGTAACTGAAAATGCTGGTTTGCAGAATATTGTATTTATTATGCTGAGAATGTAGCTATTAGAGTCAATTGGTGGTTTTACATTGGAGTAACTAATGGCACAAACAAAAAATCTTTCTTACTAGCTCTGTGTTGTTTGTTAATATTCTGTGCTGAAATTAGCAGAAGAGAACACAAAAATGCTTTAATTTGTTTGGTACATACCCATCCAGCTGGTTTAGTGTGACCATTGCTGACTGTACTGCAATACCCAAAATTTACAGTGGACATCTATAAAATGAATATGTCTATTCTCCAAACACTGAATTGAAGTTAACACTTCCATTTTTTTGTTTGAGACCAAGTTACTCATGTACAACCAGTCAGTGAAACAAAGCCAGCTGAAGAGCTAAGCACTTCCATGTATGAAATTGTAGCAACTGAAGACTTGAGAGATCTTCTCTTTTGTATATGTTCCCTGTATTGTCTACAGCAGTCACTGCTTTTATGTTGCTCTGTACTTTCACCATACTACAGTTAAATTGATTTTAAATGCCTGTTCTGGAGAAAAGGGATTTGTTCTGATGGTATGAATGGTTTGTTCTGGTATGCCTGTGCTTCCTTACCCTGTCTGGAGAAAAGCACATTATAAAGAAATGCTGTTTTACCAGTAAAATAACTTTCCACACTTGAATATATTTTGTAAGTTTTTGAAATTGTTTAAGACCTCTTGTAAGATTAATTTTAAAAAAAAACAACCAAAAACCACCTACCTGTTACTCTACCTTTTTTTTTATTATTAGAAGTTTTCATAGCTTGTTCTTATGATATTAAAAGTGCAAGAAATAAGTTGTGGCTTCCTTATCTTTACTACTTATGTTGTAGGTCTGAGTTCTGACTGTGGGGCCCTGTGGAACAGGCTGGCTGTAAGCTCTCTATGTCTGGGCAAAAATGTGTCAGGTATAACCCTACAGCAAATGCCTTGCCAAGAGCACTCTCAAGCAGTAAATGATGAGCTGCCCAAAGTATCTATTTCARACTGACATTTCCCTCTAAAATTTACTGAAGTTTAGACTTTTCCAACACATGTCTGGATGAAGTAAAAAATTGAGCCAAATCCTTGGGTTGTAAATATTTTTACTGGGAACATGTTGTGCTTCTGCTGTTTCTCTAAGAAGAAATGAAACACTYAAATGAGAAATGCTTTTTGTGATAACGCCAGTGATTTATTGACTTTATTTTGCTGTTTAGAATTACTGACACACACTTGCTTAGTGTAGACAGSAGCTTTTAAATGCTAACACTGCAAAGATGAATATGCTCATGCAAGGTCAGCAGTTGTATGGAAACAGGTATTATTCTAGAAATGTACTCTGGAACCAATTCCAAATACATTGGAAAATTCTTGCTGTGTTTGAAGCTGAAGATTTCAATGAGGCTTTGCAATCAGTTTTTCTTGGTAATGATCCTGAGCAAGACTGTTACAGTTGATGCAGTGTAAAGGTTTATGAGCGCTGGGAAAAACAAATCAGCCCAAATCAGAAGATGTTTTTGCAGGTATGTTGAAAGTGAATCCAGAGATTGCTCTTTCAAAATGGTCTCTGAGCTGACAAAAAGAATATTGAAGTCTTCCTAGAAAAGCAAGCTTTTCCTTTTTGTTCCTAACTGCAGAAATGTAGGACATTAATAGCCGGGCTTATTCCTTCAGAAGGCTGGGTTTAATAATATAAATAAATCTAACTTGTTATCTTTTGTGATTTAATGGATTACAGATATTAATTGGCCATTTTGCCCTGCATCAGTAATACATGTGCTGCAGAATATACTGTTGATGGCAAAATTGTGTTGAATTGCARTGGCTAATTTTTGTCTTGCAGCCTATTTCAGTTCAGTCCCACTGGGTTTGCAGCTTTGTGGTTTTTCAAGATTTCCAACCAGTACACAGTGTATTGAACTTACTAAAACAAAAAGAAATCATTGTTGCCGCTGGGCTTAATACTTGTATATCAAGGTCTCTGTGTGCCACAATATGAATTCTTGAGTGTTTCAAGTACTTTGGTGTGTCTTAACGCACAGTGGTGTTACCTTCTTTAAAGAGCTGGTTGAACTGTAACTATAATAACAGATGGACTGATGTAAATCACAAATTACTACAGTTCACCGAGACCTTGATCAGGTGTTGAAAGGTACAGACAGAACAGCAGATAATTAGATGTTTAGTTACTTGGCAGGAGGTCTTGTGCTTTCCTTATTTCATATAACTATGTAATGCAGGGCAAACTTTCACATGAGCAGCYCTTGTTTTTAGTTAGGCTCTAAATACAGTGTGTTGCATGTACTTTGCAGTTTGGGRGAGTAAGAGAAATGGATCCTTTTCCCACATGATACTACTACGTTTTCTTTGGTAAGCTAAAGATTTCACATATGTCTACTGATACAATGCTAGCAATGGTACTGTGGTATATACTCCCATTGAAATTGTTTCTGGAACTTGAATTTTTTCTCCTACCCATACTTTTAAATTTTGAGGAAGTCTGGGTATTCACAGTGTATGATATTGAAGGATACTTTATAATTTGACTGTASATGTTTCAGTGTTTTTCTGCAGTGACAACACTGACTTGGTAATTGCCAGTCCTTTCCAGGATTTATTTTTTAAACTCATCACTTCAGGTGTTCAATTTACAATGATTCCCCACAAGGTTAGTAGAGAGAGCAAGATGCAGTTGTTGCCAAATACAAGACAACTGTTTTCTGTTGGAAAAAATATTAATGAGTGTTTGGAAATTTAAGTGTATAATGAAATTCTCCCCTCCTTTGAAGTCAATGTCAAAATTTCTTTTCCCAGCAGTGTGGTTTGGATAAAATCCAGATCATAATTTGGATTGTATAGTGCAGCTTTCCTAGTGACAGCATTTCTTCCTTAGAATTGTTCATTAATCTTTGAAAAAACCTTACTCCAAACTCAAACCAAGAAGGCACAGRCTACTGATGTGGCTAGAACATCTAGAACAACCTCTGCCAGCCTAGCTTTTTTCTGTAGAAAGCATATGCTGTATGTTGGTTTAATTGTAACGTTTAAGTTACACAAAGATACTCTTGGAWTTTCACATCTCTCTGTGTGTAAGGATGTTTTCGATGCCTTTAGAAGTTTCTGTGCATCATCAAAGCCACAGTGCTGGTGCTTTTTTCTAAGGTCTTTTTGTTTCAAGAAATGCTTCCACGTAATCCAAACCCATCTTACTTTAACAGAACAAGAYCTGACTCATCCAATCCATGACAGCTGTCAGTGCTTCAGAGTGACAGAAGGGAGCATCCTACAGCAATAATGGACCTACTTTTCATTTCATTAAATGCTACCAATAGCACTGGTCAGATAACAAGGTGTAGTACAAAGAGATTTTAAAGAAAAAGATTTAAAACTAGATCTAAATATGATTGATGAGAGAGGTCTCTGTGCGTAAGTAATCATAGACTAGTATTGGTTGGAAGGGACCTCAAAGTTCATCTAGTTCCAACCCCCTGCCAKGGGTTGGGGTACCACCATTAGATCARGYTGTCCAGGTCCCCATCCTTGARCACTTCCAGGGATGGGGCATTCACAACCTCTCAGGGCAAYCTGTTCGAGTGYTTCACCATGCTCACACTAAAGAATTKCTTCCCAACAGCTAAACTAAATTTCTCCTCTTTCAGTTTAAAATTGTTCCACTTTGACATATCACCGGCCCTTGTAAAAACTCACTCTCCTTCCTTTTTTAAGCCYCTTATAAGTACWGAAAGGCTGCAGTATGTAATGCACGTATTTATTGTAGAAGAGCAATACAAATGGATCCTAAGAGTTGAAGAAAGCTCTCACCGCACAAGCCTAGAGCGCTGTACATGCCACTGCACAAGTACAATTTATCCACCGCAGTCTCTCGCTGTCCGTGGTGCCCCGGCGGGAGGGCAGTGAAGCGCTGCCATCGCAGGACGGACCTTTCGTGTTGCCGAGCGCCGGCCGCCGRTCCCGCCGCGCTCAGAGCCGCTGCCCCTCGGCGGGGCCGCCGGGGCGCCAGTCCCGCTCGATGTACAGGTGGTACGGGTCGTGCTTGGACTCCAGCTTCCGCGAGCGGGTGTAGGCCAGGATCAGCCCCCCGGCCAGGCAGCCGTAGAAGATCATGATGAGCAGGATGTAGAGCGAGCCGTCCGCCCCCGCGGCCGAGCCGGGGCCCGGCGGGGCTGCGCTGCTGTTGGCGGCGCGGCGGAGCTCCCGCAGCACCGCCCCGAGCAGCGCCGGCAGCCGCCGCGCCTCGCTGCAGTTCATGGTGGCACCGGCACTGCGGGGTGGAGCCACCGGGCACGGCCCTGCCAGCGCCCAGCTCGGCGGGGATGCTGCTGCGGGGAACACACGGAACGGAACAGAACCGCTCGGAGCGGTGCGAACTGACACCGCTTGGCAGACTCCCTCGAATAGGCGAGATATTTCATGCTTAAGAAATGCAGGTCTGCTAAAATAAAGGCAGGAATGAGCTGGTTCTTGTCATAGAATCACTGAATGGTTTGGGTTGGAAGGGACCTTAAAGCTCATCTTCTTCCAAGCCCCACCGCCTTCCACTAGACAAGATTGCTCCAAGCCCCATTCAACCTTGAACGCTCAGCTTCTCTGGCCAACCTGTGCCAGGACTTCACCAACCTCACAGTAATGGATTTCTTATTAATATCTAATCCAAATCTCCAGCACGAGAACAGCACCCAGCTGACAAAACGAGAGCAGTCAATAGCAAAGACCCTGGACAGGCTGCCAGAGGATTGCTGTTGAGGGGATCGTAGCAGAAAAAGCAAGGCAGTCTGGAAGGAAGAGTGGTGGGGTATTAGAACTTGAGTAGCAGCAGCTGTGGTGGTCAGATATCCAGAGTCAGRATTAATTGGAGTCACTAAAACAATTGGTAATTGTAACCAGGTGAGTTCTGGGTGGTTCCCAGTTTGGCTGTGCTGGAGAGAGCCTTGAGGCTGCAACAGGCAGGTGAATTTTCATGTATTTTTTTCCCCTCGTAAAACTCTGTGCCCGTATTAACGGTCTTTTAAAATCCCTGCCCCCACGTTGTTTACCTGGTAACTCTAATTTCAATTGTCATTATTCATACATGTGAGTTTGGCAGTTGCATGTTAGAGATTCACAGTCTTGCCAGCATTTACAGTAGTTAAAGGCTTTGGGAAGTAGTTGCCATAAGCTGTTTCGGGAGGTGGGACAGGTGTTTTGTTTTGAACATGGTTTCAGAGGGGTCCTGGTTTAATGACCCTAATTAAACGTCATAGAAATGGGCTCATTGGCAGAGACTCTGTTTGCTTTGACTTGAAAGACAGCAAGTAAAGCAGGACAGGCATCTATAGAGAACAGTGATCCATTCTTCATGTTCACTCCCTGAGGGAGCACCATAAATAATAGGCTGATTTATATCTAGCTGGAAAAGTTTAGGTTTGTTGTTTAAAACAATTAAAAATCCCAGAAACACCTCCCAGGGATGGAACATGTGAAGTTGTAATTTCAACTGACCTGTCAGAAGTAGTCCAGAACTTTTTAAAACTGAAGTGTCTTTCTTACCTGTGTTTTTAAAAAGTAAAACTTAAATGACACCACCTTGCTTCAGCATTTTAATGATAGGAGGCCATGTCCTGAATGATGGGCATTTCCTGCTCAGGGTCTGCATGCTAAGAAATAACAGAGGTAACACAGAGGTGGTGGTTGAACTTCTMTACTTGGAGACGTGTGAGGGTAAATGCAGAGATCAGCATGTGTGGCACCTCTGGTAGTGTTCACCATTAACCAGGTTATTGGTGTTTCAGAATGGGAGAACAAGGGGGGAAGTAAAYGGTTTGTGGCATGGTTTTGCTTTTTCTTTTTGCTTTACCTATTTTTTGCTTTAAAAGTGCAGGTCTGTCAGGGTCAGACACTCTGCCCAGAGCTCCGTTTGTCTAAATTAATTAGCACTGGTCTAATATCAAGGCTAYATACTTCCAACCAAAGACAGTTTTAGATAAATTACCTGTGATAATCAGCTTCATTATAACACTTCATCAGTCTAGAATGGGTTTGATTTTCTTTAAAACATGTCTCTCCCCARTAAAGGTATAGCAAGATTTAACCTGTTACAGCACCCAGTAGCATTTTTCAGAACTCACATTATGTGAAAAATGACAGGCTAAGTACAAATGTGTCAGTCCTGGTCCTCCATGGCTGATGTAATACTATCACATTAAAAAGCAATCACTAACCTACTTTGCAGCACTGAGTTAACTGGAAATGTGTTTTATTCATCTAAGTAAGTTCACAGAGCTTTACTCTGTGTATTGTTTGTAATTCAATGTAAGCGTGACTGCAAGTTTTGCTGATTGCATTTTGTAGATCACCTTTGTACCATCTTATGCAAAAAAAGCACCAGATTTGTTATTTTTAAGCTTTGAGTGTGTAAATTTTAACCTTCAAAAGGAAAATTGATTTACTGTCATGTAAATAGAGCTTAGCCCCATTGGGTAGGCTCAGTAAGAAAGAAAAAAGCCCCACCACAAACAAAAATAACCAAAGCCAAAATACAAACAAAACCCCAACACATCAAAATACATAAGAATTTATTTCTGTTTTGCATGTAATTGCAGAACAACACTAATTTATTATTAGAATACAACAYAGTTATTTGAAGCTATTGTTCTGAGATGTGGTAGATTTGGTCTTTTTTTTTTCTTTCTACTGGAAATGAGTGACCCACATTCTGAACTGGCATTCTGTTCCTTTTATAGCCTGCCAGTGTGTGGGGAATTGCAGTTCATGCTAGGGGAGCCGGCAGGCAAGCACCCTGCATGTTATGCTCTGAATGTTGTCAAGGGCACTGATTGCATGGGGTGGTTAAACACCACCTCACCTGCTCCTAAGGGAATAACTCCTTGTTCTCCTGGTTTACACTTTTTTTTCCTTTTCAAGCCACTTAATGACATCTGCCTGTTGTGTTGTGTGCAGGGAGCGATCCCTGCCAGCCCCACCCAAGGGTCTGTGCCAAGGCTGTTCCTCAAAGGCTTTGTTGAAAGGTCATTGCCTCTGAGGCTCTGAAGACTTTCAGTGGCAGAGATCTTGGGCCATTAGTTCAGTATTTAGCAGAAGAATTGATTAACAATCCTGTTTCTTTTAAAATACTAAATCATCCATGTCACTTTGAGCAAACTTAGACCCTGGTCCTCCCCTGTCTCTTGAGGCAGCTCTTTGTGCCTTTGGCAGGGTAACTGCAGGGAGTTGAAGGTTAATCAGCTCTTGGCCAGTGCCATTCCTCCTCAGGCCAGCTAAACAACTCTAATCTTCCTTCACAGCTGAAGCTTTCTAGTCCCACTGTTGTAGCAGTTACATTCTGGCTTTCTCTGGAGATATTAYGTCTTTTGAGGTAATATATATATAATCTTACACCAGATATATCCAAACTGGGTTTTGTTTMTCTTTGAACTTCTTTCTCAAGACTTAAATTCTCAAGCTGCTTTCTGAAGAACTTGCATCTACTTTGAGCATTCTGGAACTGTCAGCAGTACATGAACCTCTGCCTYGCCCTTCAGGCCCATGGTGTATGTCCTCTCAGCCCGGCACAAGATAAACAGCATCTCTAACACCTGCAATCATCACATAATAATGTTGAAGTGATATACTATCCCTTGATCTGCATTCTAGTTCCTTCTTTTTACATTCTTGCTCATTCTGTTTCCCCCTCCACAAGCTCTGTCCCAAAAGGGATTTAGAATTCATTAAAATGAAGGATAAAGTTCTTGCCCAACTGCAAATTATTTGTAAATAATCCCCTTATTTGAAGGTAGCCTGATGTAATCCTTCCTTTTCTCCAAAAATGGTTGGAAAGCTGATGGTGTAGCAAATTGTCTTTTGCAGCATATCCACCTTTAGTTCATTCCTTACAYGGAAAACCAGGCCCAAAGGATGCTTGGTTTTTATTACCTGCAGCATGGAGTCACTGCTGCTGCTTTTGAGAAGTCCTTGTAGGGTAGACTCATTTTCAGACAGAATGTGAGGCACAGAACAGTAACGAGAGACAACYTGTGCAATATACAAAGATCTTCCAAACACAAACTAGTTGAGCCACTGAAGTTGTATTCCACGTTTTGAAATGTTAACATTGTGTATGTGTATATATATATTTTGAAAATAGCAATCCTCAGTCAACCAAGACACAGAAGATAAAATACATTTCATATAAATACATTCATGGCTTAAAGAAAATAGTCTTACAACCTGCTGACAGACTTGAGTGTAAGTATCTTTCTTGCATGTATTTCACTTTTGTCATACCAACAGGATGACTAAAGGCTATTTAATAATGACCAGTTTTAAAACATGGAAAAATTGGTGACATGGCTCCAGGACCAAATAATTTTAAAAGTTGYCATGGATACAGGAAGTATTTCCTGTTGACAAAAAAAAAAACAAAACTGTACATGTCTTAAAAATTTTTTTTAGAAAACCTATTTCCTTGTTCCTTTCAATGACTCTTGTTCCATGCACAACTTGATACTGTCAGCTTCATGTACCAGATTTTCCCTTTCCCCTCGGGGCTCTTGGAAGGTGYGCTGGCAGTGTTCTGGACAAGCCAGAGAAAATTATGCATGGTGAAGTCTGAGTTGGTCCCCAGGAAGAAGGGATGGTTTACTTGAAGAGTATAGAGCCATGATTTATTTTTGCCCAAGTCTATTTTAACTGGAAAAAATACATATACATGCAGAAAAGGAAAAAYTTGTCCTGAAATTGCAAGCTTGTGTGTTCAAGAGAAGCAATGTACAAAATCTTTTACTTTCTGTACAGTGACAATACCAAATATTTTTTCTTTTTAACCGTCATATACACAACACAAATATTATGAATAGAAATCTATAAATACTTTCAAATGAATTTGCARTATAGAGCAGTTGAGGGCCACAGCTGTACAAAATGTAAGCAACATATATAAAATGATTAAGAAAGTGCAAAGTAGAACAGTATCAAGAGCCTCCACTTTTTACAGCACTTATGGTTCAAGTGTGAAGAGCTGGCAGGGATGCAGGAGCTCAGTTACAATTCAAAAGAAGACACAGTACAGGATTCGGCACACAAAATGATGAACTATTATTAAATTATATCTTCCTCCTTCTTCACATCTATGACTTCCAGTTAATGAGAACATGTTTATAATGAATTTCTGTAAAGAGTGATTTGTCCCKTTTTACAAGTTTCCATGAAACAAAGATTCCCTGGCCACAGACTACTTTTTTTGTAAGTAAAACAAGACTAGACAGGGAAACTTCTGTTGGTTTCTGGTTGCCTTGTCATGCTTACCACAGTTAAAAGGTGAACGGAAATACCTTCCACAGAGGAATGCAAACATCTAAAACCTGATCCTCTAAGTTACGTCCAGGTAACCTGTACCAGCACTCACCTGTATGGGAAGGTCTAGAGAATCAGTGCCTTAAAAACAAAACCAGCAACCACCTCTCCAAAAAAAACCCACCAAAACTCCTCTGAGTTTCAAGACTGTTTAKAGACCACTGCCCATCCGTTTCACAGCTGCTTCCCAGTCCAAATGCAAGTTCTGCATTTGGGCACTGATTTGTCATCAGCACCCCAGGGCACTGCAAGTCTTTGTTTTCTTTTATGCTGTGTGTTCAGTGGAAAGCTCTGCTTGAATTAAAATGCAGTGGCAATAAAAAACCTATTTGGTGAGTTGGAAGTTGGAAATAGTTAATTCAATGCTCTTGAGTGAACTTTCTTATAACTTGTTCTTAGAAAGCTTTTCAGTTCACCTTTACTTCAGTAAGTGTACTTCCTATTCTTTTGTAGGCACTGTAAATATTCAAGATATTGATGTGCAGAAGAATCCATCCATTCTCAAGCAGTGCATCATCAGTGAGCTCTAGCAAGTTCTTGACTATTACTGTTGTCTTGGTTTTGTTTTTAAAAGGACAARGGTAGACATTAGATACTCCTTTTCCCTCCTTTGCTAAGTGTCTTATTATGACAGAAGAATCATCATAATTACACTATTTCTTCCTCTTTGAAATACAGGTCAGACTTCAGCATGAGTTAAAGAGAAGTTGTAAGTAGTCTGAATATGCTAGAGAAACAATAATAAAATTACCTGGTCATACTGCTTCACATAATGATGTCTGTCTCAAAACTGGAGATGATCACASAAAACTCTATGAAGACCATCAATGTCCAATCTGCTAATAATTAAGAGTTTGGAGTCTAAGATATTCTCRGTTTCACTTGATAGAGACTACAGTCTTCCATTTGGTGTATTTTTTGAATGTGTGATATCTACAGTATACACAGACATCCAAAACTGAGGCATGGGAAGGAACCATCTGCACAACTGCCTGGACAGCAGAGCTGGTTATTTGCCTCCGTACATTCTTTCGATGTCGTTGAGGTAATGGTTTTTCAGTTCTTTCCGTTTCAGCTTGAAAGCGTCTGTTACTAACCCAGTCTCGGGGGTCCACGGTTCGGGGCTTAACCGGACCTTGATGGGTATTTCAAACCTTTCTAATTTCACTGCAGGGACAAGAACAAAGAAAAGCATGACTGATTATAAAGCCAAATGAAATACTAATTCAAGCTCCCTAAAAATCTGGTCAGCACCCTGTAGTTTGTATAATATGGTGTCCTGTTAATGACCTTACAGAAGGGCCACAGGCAAATTCCACCCTGTCCCGATGCTGAATGCTGGTTGGTGTGCAAATACTCTAGTAACTSTCTATTTAGACCTTGTATTGGATGTGACAATGCCAAATCTAAAGCCTGAAACAAATTACTGACTAACCTGAACYTCTGAGACTTCTGTCACAAGAGGATACACTGAAATCTACATTTCTTTGTTACAGGAATGGAGGAATAACTAAGGTAACTCAAACTAGCTGGATGTGCTTCACATTTAAATTATAATTAAGAACTTGTACACGTCACCTGGTTGAATGTTTATTTCCTATATTTTTCCTTCCTAAAAGTTTGTTCAGAGTTCAAAGCAAAGGGACTTCTCTGTATTTTTGTTACATTAGCCACTTATTTTCCCTTCAGYTGGAAGCAGTGGCTTGGCACATGCACAGCCTCATTGCAACCAAGGCTGCTTCTCTCTGTTGCACAGCAACAGCCCAAGACGGGGAAGAGAGGGTGGAGCAAGGGAGGAGACGGAACCGCTTCAGGGAAAGGGCAGGAGCAGCACCGGGAGCTGCTGCTGTGCCCAGTACTGGATGGAGYTCGCTATCGGCATTGTAGGCTGGGAATGGGATCCACTGACATGGACTCGGAGCTGAATTCCAGCACAGCCTCTGGGCGGCAGCACAAGCGGGACCCGGGAGCTTTTCTGCCTCAGAGTGCTGCTGCCTCACATGTGTGCCTGCTTATGATGAAGGTACATCACGCTCTGCTAAGAATGAGAAATACCTCTTTAAAGTAGTTCTGCAAAAAACTTCACATAAATTAGTTGTATCTCAATAGTAGATTACTATCTAGAAGGCAGAAAGAATGTATAAGCAAAGGGTTTAAGTACACAAAGCTATATGGATAGTAATTTCCCCAATTCATGGTAAAAACACCAGGGATTAAAATGTTTAAACCCAAGCCCAAAACCTAAGGATTGATTTGTTTTTTTCAAGGCAAGACTTTTGTTCTTGTTTTCTCATTTTCAAAAGGCAGATTCTCCTCTCTGTAGTTCAGGAGGAAGTGCTCAGCGTGTGCTTAGGTCCAGCTTGTACTGATTTCTTGTATGAAGTGCCAAGTGCTTTAGACTTTCTTCCCCAGTGAGTTTGTTCACTTTTTTGTCCCATAAAGGACTGTTGATGCTTTTGATCGTTCAGTACCAGAGCAAGGAGGAGCAAGCTTTTAAGCCATTACAGCCACAAGGACTGTGGTTGTTCAAAGCTGTAGGGAACAAAGTTGTACRGGGAAAAAGACACTTTGAAATCTCAACCAGTTTCCTTACCAGCAAATGTCTTGAAACTTTTCTTCCAAACTGACAGCACTTTTGGACCTTATTTTAACCATATTAAACAAGCAACCTATCTCTAGAGTTCGGCTGAAAAAAACTCTTATCTTTTTGAAAATACAAAAAGTATCAATATTCCTCGGATAATACACAATGATTTTATGATTAAACTTTTAAGTTTTGATAGAGAGTAACTGGAAGAAGGAGGAGCAGTTAACGAGCATAACTGACAGTTTTTGCAGGATAAGCCCCCATGGCCAGCAGGATATGCTGTGGTACTTACTCTTGTTTGCCACTTCTTTAATCTCTCGCAGTACTTCTGCTTCCATTGTAGGATTGTTACAGATGTCCACCCAGCTTCCACTGATGCCTTTCTGCTCAGCCAGTGCTGTCAGCTTCTTCTGGTTAGGGACCACAAAACTGATCACATAGGACTGGTCACTACATAGGGTGGCAAGAGAAGGAAGGGAAAAAAAGTCAAGCCTTTCATTGCAGGGTATAAATTAGCTGCTGCTGGACCCACAGATGCATAGGGCTTTCTGAACTGTAGTTATTCCCCTGTACAGGATCCTTCTTGTGCATTAAGAGTTCACATCTATGGGCTTATCAAGAAGATATTCTGAACTGGTTTGTAATGTCAGGGGTGATCACAATCTGGCTTTGCTGTCGTTTCACCTGTGCACATCTCAGTTTAGATTCCCAGCTGGACCTGGAGTTCTGCAGWTCTCCACAGTTGCTCCTCATGTAGGGAGAGAGACCAGGGCCATTTCCAAAACTCACTGGAAAGCTCTGGATCAGTGCAAAGTGTCCAGATTAACTTTTCACTGGTGTTCTGACAGAAAGCCGAAACACATGCTAAATATAATGATACCTGTTTAGAGACGGGATGGAACACAAGTGTATTTGGATAGGAGAAATGCCAACAGAAAAGCAGTAATTTCTTCAGCTTTTAGGGACTCTGGGAACCTGTGCTACTTCAGAGATGCTGTTTGTAACTTGGACTCTGGTAGAGGGGCTTGTTCAATGGAAACCATGGAAAACTACAGTATAGCATCAGAGAAGTGGATCAGAGCCTGTATTTCATGTTTACTCTGGAGAGAGTTTCTAAATTAATACCACTCTTACCTTTTGGCATAAGCACAGATGTTGTCAATCAATGGGCAGTTCTTCAGTGCTGCCTCTACTTTGCCCAGAGATACATATTCTCCTGCTTGCAGCTTTACCAAATCTTTCTTACGATCTAGGAGTCAGGGRARGGRAAAAAAWYMAARSYYMKTTYMWTTWAAMYTYMRSCWTTYCMMMRRMYYMWYTKSMMMMMWWWTWWKRWWYYRWTTTKKKSYWWTGCCAGACTCTTAACAGATAAATTTTAAAGTGGCTAAYAGCTGCCCATTTTATAAAGACTTCTGAAGAAAAGTGTTAYAGTATTACACTTTTTGTCACAYATCTTGTAGGAAAGGACTGATTTTAAAGCTTTGTAATTAATACAAAAGTTAMTCTTACATTTATTCTTTAAAGTCCACGTGCTAAATTTAGACAGTGATACTGTCACAGGAAAYGGCATCACTTCTAAAAATTTACTACAGCAGTGAGGACTTTTGGAAATGTGTTTTACGCTGATTCTRTAGGCAGGTAACCTTTAGCAGATTAGCCCTGGCAAAGCCTACAGTATTAATAACATGTTTATAATTGTAGTTAGTCAGTATCTTGTAATCTATTAAGGTATCAAAAACTGAGGCCCACCTATGATCTGCAGACACCCATCTGGATGGAATTCCCCAATATCTCCTGTACAGAACCATCTCTGACCRTTCTCATCAGTGGTAAACTCTTCTGTTGTCTTCTCTTCATTTTTAAAATATCCCATGGAGACGTTGGGTCCACCAATTATAATTTCTCCTCTAGGATTAGGCTTGTCTTTATTAGTATATCCCCCTGAAAATAACAAAGTCCCACACAATTATTTTTAACTTGTATATCCTTCTGCCAGGGAAATATTTTAAAACTTCAGCTTGAAGTTAAAGCACACTAACTGATTACTATTATCAAAGATAAAGAACAATTACTTCATATGCTACTCTTAGCTAAGCAGACAGGCAAACAAACCAGCTAGGCAATGGCTAAATTAATTACTCTGAAATCAAAACAATTACTACTCTCACCTTCTTGCCAATCTCTCAGTTTTATTTCACAGCAAATAAGAGGAGCTCCAACTCTGCCAGTGCTGTAATCAGCAACTTAAAGAGAGAACAAGAAAGAATAGATTTTTTTTGTTATCTGAAATATGAATAGGGTGCATCTTATCTCAAGTTACTTTACTGCAGAACTACAGCTTTTTGTTAAAAAAAAWTTAAAAATCACCAAGCCCTTGTACATTTCTATAACTTACATTATGTATTTTCACAAATGTTTTGGTTACCTTCTGTAATTGTGCCGGCTCCACATGTTTCTGTCAGTCCATAACCTTGACCAACWGGACAGCAAAAACAGATGTTCATGAATCTTTGTGTTTGAGGTGAGAGTGGTGCTCCTCCAGAAAGCATCATACGGACATTCCCTCCCAGCAGGGCCTTTACTTTTTTAAACAACAGTCTTGAAAGAAGGCAAAAAGCATTAAAAATTATTCACTTAGCTCACTTCCATAAAAAGACACAAACCTTCTTCCTTCCTTCCTATGCGGAATGCCTTAACAATTAACTGATTCACAGCTTTTGGTGGACAGCAGGGCTAATCCAAACCCGTTACCTCTTGTGTAATACTTGGAGAGKCAGATTCCCGTATCTTAACTAAACAAACATTCCAATTTTATCACTAAAAAAAAGAAAACCAATGAAAATGAACCAGTCAGCTTTCTGGAAGATTAGTCATTACTGTGAAACATCTTACTGTTTCCAGTAAGAACTTGGACTACCTCATTGGGTGTTATCCCAGCAGATRAGAACTGATAGCTCAGATATCATTCTTTTAGACTGTCCTAACAGATCCCAAGGCAAAAGGCACATGTGGCCCGTAAATTCTACTTACATGTTACACAGAGGAGCATCATATCCCCTCTTGATCTGTTCCAACTTGTAGTCATAGCCTATCTTGAACAGAGTTCTCTGAATATAGTTCATCTCTTGAACTTTACTCATAACATTTTTATAAATTCTATCCATTATTTCCTACAAAGTGTTAAAAAGAGAAAGGAAAATTACCACGTGGGATACACCAGCACGAGTAAATTAAATTCCAYGTTATAAGTAATCCCCCCCATTATTCTTCCTTTAGAATGGATAATAAGAATGAAAATGTTTACATCATGGGTTAGGCAGTGCTCAAGTGCAATGCTTTCAACATATAATTAAAGTTAATTTACAGATCATCACAGCTTGCAGCTATTTACAATTTACGATACTTAAACTGGGACAAACTGATTTAGAAAATTTTAATTTCAAGTTTAGTTATCTCTTTGCTAAAGGTTGGTATATTCCCCTCAAGATGTGTCATGCTTGGGMGTGCTGATGCTGTACTTTATCCACAACCATTGGTAAGTGTAAGGAAATGAACTAAGAAAATTAATTTCACCATTTCCTTTTCCAAGAGAGTTCCTCAAYTCTCAGAGCAACATGGTTGCAGTAATTTTAATTATCTGACAAAAACCCATCACAATTCTGTCACAGCCCAGAGATTAATTTCCATTAAAATAATAAGTTTATGGTCACCCAAATACACAGAACCAAAGATTGTGTTCAGACTGATAAAGTATTGGATAGAAGTTTAAAAACTGGCTCCTTCAAATTTGYTTGGAGCATAATGCTTTGAAATATTTATGTGCTATCTCCCCATGAAATAAATTTAAATGAATATTTTCCAGCAGGTTGGAGTTCTCAGATGTATTATCACTGTTAATAAGAAAAAACTCAAGCCTCCATATATGCTTATTATTTTATAAAACAAAAGAATGCAAGTGACTACATTGATTTTAAAAATCTTGGCTATTGTAAGATATTGCAGAATAACCAAATCAAACCAGAAGTCACTATTGCTAAATTAGATTAAATCCTCCTACTCACTCCCAACCACCATGTGGCACCACCWGGTGCTACCAGTCTTAGGAGCCACAGATGTGATAGGATCTAAAAGCAGCACCTGTGATGGCAGAACACGTAGAGAGGGCTTGGCATCAGAAAGACACAAATATTTCTGGAGTTTTTGGACAGCACTACAGCCTTGTGGAGTGCAGAAGCCTGGTCACTCACAGAGCAGTGCAAGCTACAGAAGCAAGAGGAGTTAAGAGTCTCCTGATCACTTTTTCTTCTGAGAGGAAACTAAGCCTGGCCTGCTTACCCTGAGAACAGCACGAGAGATTCAACCTCAGTGTTACCCTGAAGCTTCACTTGTTAAGTCTGTGACTGACCCAAATGCCCAGATCATTGAAGTGTCCCTCTTGGCCAAGGCCACCCTGCTTCGTCCCTGTGCAAAAAGAAGCTCCAGACTGTGATTGTGTCCTACTGTTGTGTCAGGAGCCCAGCAAAACACCACTTGTAACTATTGAAACATTTACAKGTTGGGATCAAAAAGGATCTTGGCCTTAGTACAGGCAGACTCGTGCTCATCTGCAGAAACCAACAGCTGTTTTTCTATTAGTGACAATTACTTACATGTAAAGAGAAAAACGTTAGTAAATACATTTTTCTAGCATGAAAAAGGTAGAAAACATAATTTTTTTCTAAACATATCTGCTTCTGCATACTTACAGGCACTGCTGCCATCAGYGTAGGCTTAAGTACAGTACAGTCTCCTTTGCTTCCCTTCTTAATTTTACTTGACTGCAATAAGAAAAAAAACCCATCAATTTATAAAGCTAAAAACCAACAGCTCTTGAAAACTAAAGAACTAACAAAAGGAGATATATTAGCCTGTAATTTGTTCAAGTATTTTCCCCCRTTCTTGTGTCATTTCCCCCTCGTTGTTATGGAAAGGGTAATGATTAACAMCTATTTCAACCAAAATAATCTTTTATGAGTTCACTTTGTTTATCTTTCTCTTACTTCCTCCCTCTAGTACTTGCTTTCTCCTCCTCATCTTCCTCTGGGTGCTTGTTTTGCACAAGTAATAAGCACGATAATGCAAATCTCTATACCAGCAAAACAYACAGACATCTTTTATGGCTTAATTTGTTCTTACTTTCTGCATTGTTAAATGGAAAAAGGCAAAGGACTAAATAGAAGATCTGCAATAACTGRATAAAGAAGTGGTAAAGTGAGACCAAAAACTKAAAATCACAAACAGTTCAACTGATCTATTAAGAGCTGTTCTTACCCTGTTACCCAGTGGATAATGCTACAGGCATTTATTAGGATTGCTTTTAGATTTCTTAAGTATCATAAAAGCAAAGGTTTTAATACAATTTATATAGCATGACCCATGGATGTWGTTCACCAGGAATGTTAATTTGCATCATTTTCTGAAAAAAAATTACATTACTGAAGTGTGCCGTATACATCAGTGTTTCTTTACTGAAGGAGGAAGCTGAACAAGGAGAGCACAGGATACAAAAGCTGAAGTTTGCCTCCCCCCTTGCTCTGGCAGCCCTCACCTGGTCCGAGAGAGTGAGAGGAGAGGAGTAGCCGATCCTGCAGCCGTAAGTGATGCAGGAAATTTCTGCCGTCAGTTCTAACACATGGGCCAGAGGCAAATAACCRATGTAAGTGTCCTTGGGGCTGGGAAAGGAAAATTAATTAACCATAAGGCACAAGTGGACTGAAAATACCATTTAATCATTTGATTGTGTACTTAGTTATTGCTTTTTGCTTGATCTGGATCACAAGTAAGCTTATTCTCCTGTACACAAGAAGGATTTGATTTCAACCACATCATATAAACAAAATGGGGGAAATCTGACCTTACTGAACTCTGTATGAATTATAGGATTTGCCTTGTTTTCTAGGGAACTCAGATTGCTTAGTCCTTTACTGCAATTTTCTCTCCTTGTGGGAGGTTTCATTCCAGTTACAAAATTAAGGATGAAATCACCATACTTTAAAATAATGACCAATGATTTACAAAACCATGTCAGTGACCTTTTCTTCCAGGATACAATACTAGAAAGGGAGCTGATCACTGAAGTACTGAGGCTTGTTTCAGGAAGTAATTGCTCTGAGATTTCTCCACAATAACTTAGAGCTGCCACTGAACAGCAGCTTTCAGCACCCAGCCAGAGTGGGGTTTATATGCTCTCACTACAGGAGTGTGGAACAGGCCTTGCTTCAGCTGTTGAACCCTTTGTGAATGCAGGGACTAATACACACACCTCCATGAAACATTTCCTCAAAACATAAAMGTGAGGGAATTTGCAGTTGGTTTTACTGTTGTCAATGCATGATTTATTGCTTTTCTGCTCCTTCAGTGAACTGTAATTGAGCAGATTCCGCAGTACGTACACCCAAGAGTGGTGTCTACAGGGTAATTAAGTGCTAGGTTCTGACATGCTTCCTAAACTGATTCTAGCTGCCTGAAAATGTCTGAAAACATTTCCCAAGTTAGACTACATGAGGAATCTCCTTATCTAGTGGCATCTTTCGTTGCTTAAGAGTGCAAAAATCCATTACAGACCTAGAGCTAAGGGWAATAATAATAAAAAAAGCAACAGCATGTGAGAACAAAGCTATAAGGGCATACCTTCCAAACAGGGTAAAGACATAAGCACAAGACATATTTCTTACAAATTAAAGACTAGTGGTCTCACAATAACATGAAGAACTTGATAACACACAATGCCAGCAGCAGACTCTCTAWAAATGTGCACACTTTAGGAGGTTGTTTTAGCACTTTGTACACAAAACAACGAAGTGTTTCTTACCCCAGTCCAGGTATTCTCTCACACTGTCCTGTCATTCCAGCTATTAAGTTTTTATGCATCATCATCACTCCTTTKGGTCTCCCAGTAGAGCCACTGGTGTACATTACTAAAGCCAAGTCTGTAGGAACAGGTCTGCTTGGCATGATGCTTGCTACAAAATTCAGGAGAAAAACTGTTAATAATTTTATCTACTTTCTGAATTATTTCTCTAATAATAATAATAATTTCTCTAACTAATCAGTGTGAAAATATCTGTAATCAGTGTGAAACAGATGCTTCATGGAAGGCCAGCAGTGTGCTGCTGTATGCTCAGTGCTGGAGAGAGTAGTGGGTGGTCTGGTTTCTTCCTTTTAAGAGGAAGAAAGGGAAGGCCCATTTTGAAARGAATTATGAGTACTTGGGCATCTACACAATCTGGGGGATGCTTTTGTCATTGTGGTTTATAATTGACTGAAAGTTTCATAGAAGGAGCCTTTTAAAGACCAAATAAAACCGTCAAGGGCAGCCAAGGAGAGAAACACAGTACTGATAATAAACAGCAAGTTGAGTAAAAAAAAAACAACAGAAACCCAACAAAAACCCCAAAAAGCTGCAAGTCAGCTTTCTGTCCATCAGTCTTTCAAAGCCAAGGTTGTAGATTAAAATTACTTTTTTTAACTTCTTCCCCCACTCCCCACATACTTTTTTTTTTTTTTAAATTTTAAAAGAAACCTTCCTCAGGTAAGCTGCAGATTAATGGAAAAGCAGTAACCTTAGAACACTTGACTTCTGATTTTTGTTTTAATTCCCTTTATTCTTAAGATGAAAATCATCAGCTTTCATGGCACAGTGTCTGCAAGGAAGGCCTGCAGAGTCTGCAGGTTTTTTTAGGGACAAAACCCAAGAAAAAACACCCTCAGGATCACTGCTGGTCTGTAGCAGCACCTCAGGCTGATCAGAGATAAGCAGCTATGATGAATGCTGTTTCCCAAAGCTCCTTTGCCAGTTATCTCCTCCTTTACTCCAGAGAAAGATGTGGCTAATTACAGACTGCTGATGTAAGGAGAATAGATCATCAGGGTTGGGTTTTCCTTCCTTAAAGCAGATATTTACAGTCACTGCTGGCCGCCCAATGGAGCAAGGAATGTAACTGTTAGTCCTGGAGACTTAGGTGCTTTTTAGCTACAACTTGGTTAAGAAAATGGACATTTCCAAGCCAAAAAACCTCAAAGCTTCAAGTGCTCTCTCCTCTTTTCTTAGAAAAAATAGTGACAATAAGATGAATGAAAGGTAAGAGTAGSAGAAAATGAAACACTACACCAGCTACTATTTATTTCCTAAAACAAAGATGGAGAATTAAATTATTCTGGTTATGGTTTAGAAGTTAAAACTAAAGTTTTATCCTGACATACCTGACACATGAACAAGAGATTGAAAACAATTTTTTTTTGTTTATTGAAAGGTAGCCAGAGGATGAACTGGCAACTTGCCACCACCTTTGTGCTGGTGACCTGCATGGGTGAGTGTTTTTCTGCTATGCATCCATCTTAACCCAGTCTGATTTCACTGCTAACACTGCTTGATTAGTCCAMCAAGTGATACACTTACAGTTTTCTGGTTTGGCTCCCAGTTCTTCTACTGTCTGCATACTATGAATCTCCACATTTTCAGGGTATTCTGATTTATTGACAGTCTTCTTGTCCACATAAATGATATGTTTCAGACAGGAGACTTGTGGCAGTGCAGTCTATAGAACAGAAATGAAACTTTCAGCACTGTACTGACTGTACTGTAAAATTACTGTAGGGTTGCTTATAGCAGGTGAAGCTGATACCAAATTACCTTAAGTTTGCTCTCAAGAAGTTCCACACTCGTGACCAGATACGCTGCTCCACACTCATTGAGACCATAAGTCACTGCTTCTTCACCCAGGGTGGCATACAGAGTGACAACTGTCACAATGATGGAAGAAGGCATGAAAGAAGGGTTAAAGTGATACTAAATGCAAAAGCTCTTGCTTTAGCTTACTGGAAACCACTCAATTGGGAATTTTCTAATTTGYAAATAAAATAGCTTTTAATTTTTCCACGTCAGAGATTTTATGGCACAAGAGACCTCTGGAACAAGGAGGACAGTTGTACAGGAAGCATGGCTTTACTAAGAGGGTGGTCAAACACTGGAACGGGCTTTCTAGAGAGRTGGGTGATGCCCCAAGCCTGTCAMTGTTWWGGAGACCTTTGAACAATGCTCTAAATAACAGGCTGTAACTTTGAGTAAGCCTGAAGTGGCCAGGCAAGTTAGAAGGAACTTACAATAATCATCTAGTTCTCCTGAAATAATTGATTCTAGGCTAGAGCAGAGAAGAAATTATCAGAAYAAAGAGATGCACCAAAACCCAACAATAATGTATCCACAAATRTTTACTTTTCATAGACTTTTCTCCACTATCTCTGCTTGAATAGTTCAGGGCTGTTGMGAAGGAAGTCTGTCCTTCACATCATAATATTGTGTTTCTACATTATTTCTGTAATTAATCAAGGTGAACATGTCTGTAGTCAGTGTGAAACATGTGCTTCATGGAAGCTTCAATTAAAAAAAAGGAAAACCATACATAATTGTAATRAACTCCWGCAGCTTATAAATGTCACTAAAACAGACTACCCACAGATTAACATATGATTTTGTTTACCAKTCTTCTCTTCTGATATACCTCCTAAACATGGATTGGGTAAGTCAGGATACAGTCAGAAAATACTGTAAAAATATCCCACATTTTGGGGGGAGAAATGCAACTACTGACATCTTCAGAGTATTTAAAACAACCGGAATAGTAAGCGTAGTATTCTGTCATTTTAACATCTAGAACAGTACTACAATAAAATTGTAAAAAGCAGTTTAATAAGTATGAGCAAGTTAATTTTAGAGATCTCCATAATGCACAGACTAGACTGAAAACTTCTAAGAATCAGATCATCAGCAGAGAAAATTTATGAAATTCTTACACCTCCAATGACAAGACTGGCGGAGTCAAAATATAGCCAAATCTGTGCTGAGAAATGGTTCTAAAATACATTAGAAGTAACCAAATTGAGCACTCACGAGGGAAGTTGTACTTGAAGCAGGTTAGAGCTACAATCATCCACTCAGCTCGGGTCTCACAGAATATGACAACGGTACTTTTTGGGGTTAGTCCCAGGGCAGTCAGTCCATTCCCCAAGCGAGTGATTTTCTCATTTACTTCTTCATAGGATAACCATCTGTAAGCTCCTAAAATTAACTGCAAAGGAAAAACAATAAATTTTCATGACAAGAAGCTTCTGGTWCAGTTCYACCAGCTGATKTGAGTTGGTGTCTAACAGCATAAGCACACACAYTGTCATTCAATAAAAAATTGCTTTCATTTTTCTTGGAGTAGAATAAATAGTGCATGCTTGTATATTCTGTTATTCCTGAACTTCCATAACATGAATGGTTTATTAAACGATGACTGAGGAAGAGCTCTAAARGGACATGCATTGAGGCAAGATACAAAGCAGCTCAAAACCAGGTCAGAATTAAGTAAAAAATTGTGACTTTTACCTTTTTGAACACTTTTCCATTTGGTTGCATTTCRTTTTCTTCACTCAGTACTTCCCTGGTTCCAAGACAGTCCTTCTTCCCAAACTTTGCTAAAGCATGGTCAAAGAGCTTGTCCAAGGTGTCTGCTCCAGGGATGTTTATGTTTGCTAGTGAGTCCAGGTGAGTGACAGAGCGGTAGGGGCTYCCAGGCTTGTCCGAGATGGGTTTAGCTTTTAACCGCTTTGCCATAGCCTTTTTCTTCTTGGCATTGGTAAGAAAATACCAGGGAATAAATACCAGCATACTGTACAACCAGATAAACAAGTACACAGGCAGCAAGAGAATGGAACGCACTTCTAGCCTAGATTTCATTGTGGGTATTTAAAAGGAAACTCTCTTATGGAGTTCTGAGGCAGCAAGAGCAAAGCAGCAGCACACAGTGCTGCAGGGASAAGCAACAGGACGTGAAGCTTAGTTAGTACTCATTCACAGCAGCTGCAAAATTTTAGTAACCTTTGAGAGCCAACAGTAGACACTTGTGGGCGAAGACCAGTGCCAAGCAGAGAGCAGGAAAAAAAAAAGAAAAAATAATTAAATTAGTAATATTATAGTCAGTTCATTAGTTTTAGTCCTTCTAAAGAGTTCATTTCAAAAGCATCAGTGCACAATAGAGCAGTAATCTGCTCTGGGGATGAAAGAGGATGAAACTTTTCCATACTTGTTTCTTGCATCCACAAATATTTACTTTTCACAGACTTTTCCCCACTATCTCTGTTTGAATAGTTCAGGGCTGTTGAGATGAAGTCTGTCCTTCATATCATAATATTGTGTTTAAGCTACTTGAGTAATGACAATTGTGAAATTATGGGAAAGGTCAATGCTTGTTTTCCCACTAAATATTTGTACTACAGAGAAAAGGTACAGCAGATTGCTTTCCTGCTTTTCAGAATTTCTATCTATTTCTCTTCCGATTAAAATGTATCTTGACATACTCAAAAATAGTACATAGACTYCAAAATCTACATGCTATAATCTAAAAACTATATAATATTCCAACACTGCTTTAAAAATGCAATTGCTGGGGTTGCTAATCTCCTACTTTTCAACTATGAATGTTAGACTCCTGGAAAGATATTATGCAAGTTTGCTTTTCCAATTTCAAAAACTACTTCAATACATGCATTTCAAAATTCAAGTATGGAAAATTGAATAAAATTTGACTAAGTCAATTTAAAAGAAAGTACAATTTGGCAGTATTTTGTCTGCATGTCAGAAATCTTTCCTCATTAAGGAGAACTGGGCCTGGATAAGAACTGATAGTGAGTGGAAGAAAAACAAAACCATCACARCAAATCACTGCTGCAGCCAGCCCATTGGCCTGGGACTAGTCTGCACTGGCATGTGAAAGAGGTGAGTGGCTTATCTTCAMCTGGCTGGTGTGAAAACAGCTTGCTAACACAGGGAAATAAAAGGCCAAGGTGCACTAACCAGGGCAGAACCTCAGACAGGCAAGGAAGCCAGTTATGCTGACCTTCATCAGAGCCCAGGCTGTYACAGACACAGTCTGATAAACAGAAGGGATGAGAATAGGGAAATTCTCAGGGCTCCATCAAGAATTAAAAGAACGTGGGCACACCTCAAAATAGACCTTTATTAATATATTTGCCACCCTCAGGTGATGAGGGAGGCTACAATTAACATTTCAGGTTAAACAAGATAACTGCTACTAACAGCATAACAGAAATCTGTCAACAGGTTGGGGGGTTTTTTAGTAAGAATTCCAACATACACAGATGTGTTGTAGCCAATTTCAACAGCTTTAACGCAATTTAGAGATCTGCAGATATTTAAAACATGACCACCATGTTAATTTTAGTAATTACAACTACAAAATAAAATTACTATTAAATGATAGTACAATAAATGAAGCTAGACAAAACTAAGCTCAGACATGTATGGATGAAAAGTATTCTGCATATTCTTAAAAAAAAAAGAATTAAAAAAAGAATGCTACATTCTTTTCAAAATGTACATGTTTATTCTGCTCTGGTGAACCCCACCATCATCAACCTCAACAGAAAAGGGTTTATTTTATTTCCCAAAGCTCCAGTTCTCTAAAATGAAGGATTATTGGTTTTAATATGAATCTTGTACAATACTTTCATTCCAGTTATTTCAGTGCTCCAAACACAGCCACTGAGGTTGTATTTCAAAGACAAGCCAGCCATGGCACGAAGACACAGTAAGGAAATGTCAGGGCACACCCATGGTTATACATAATGCTACAAGTTAAAATAAAGCCCAGGGGGAACTCTGGCTGCTCCTCRCCTTCCAACAAAGAGCATATGACCAGGCACACTGACGTGGATATAAAGCAGAGTTGTTGGACTGCTACAAACTATTTAACATAATGAGACAGTACTGCAGCTTTTCTTCAAGCTGAGTAGGAGCTTGTTCAGAAGTGGTCCTACTGTGAAACACTACTGGCTAATAATCAAGAGCTGGCTAATTTAGGAAGGGGGGAGAGGAAGGATGCATTTCTTTCATTTTGGAATTTCAGTTTAATTTGAAATACTTTAAAAGGTGTTTAAAAACAGGAAATTTGGCTATTTTGTACTATTTGTAGTAATTCAAAACAGAATCACGTTCTATCCTGACAAAAATCAGTTGTAATTCCTAATAACATCAGCTGGAAAATCTTAGTGAGTCCCCAAAAGAYGACCTTGGCTTTTTCCTTTGAACATGCTCATGCAATACCTCACAAACACAAACACACAGAGGTGTACTTACAAGATATGACACTGATGACTGACGATTTTTCAGTGTTGATTAGATCTATATTAATACAGGAAAAAAAAAGAACATATTAGAGGTTAGGATGTTTTTCACCTTGCAGAATGGAGCAATCTTTAGAACTTCTACCCTATTGCTCTTAAGTAGCATAAGCTATGAATTAACACAGAGATGCAACACAGCCCTCACAAGGGAGAGCAACTGAGTTACTGGAAAAAAATTAAATTTCCAAGCTACATTRGACAGACAGGAGATAAAGCTACACAAAAAAAAAGAGTTTAATGCAAAAAAAGAGTTTATGCAACACTACCCCCTCCCTTCCCCATTTAAACATGCTCTGGGATAAAATTATGAACAGAAGTTTAATGTAATTTAATTACCAAAAAAATCCCCAAAAGTCAAGGAAGAGACTTTCATATTGCATATAATCTATTCTGCTGACTCAAGGCAGAAACAAGAAGCCCTTTGTCACTCTTGATAGATGAGTATCAGAAGAAACACAAACTCAGGCCTACGCATAGCACACGCTATCCACGAGAACATGAAGTGGATTTGGGGTATTGAGGTAAGAGAAGAGATTCAAGAACAAACGCATGTTTATAGAGACAGCAAGGCCACACTGATCCCCTGACCAGTGCAATAAAAGATGGCTGTGTGGAACTGCAGAGATAAGGCTCCAAGAAGTCTACTGCATCATCATTCTGTGGGACGACTTGGTTTTTCATACAGAAAGAAAACTTTAATTGATGTTTAACCTGGTTATATTTTAATAGCTTTCCCCATTAAGTCTAAGACTTCAATCAATCAGTTTTTACAGACTGAAACAGAGTTAAACATCCCGTACAAAATTCTGCTACRAAGATTTTCTTGAAATATGAAGATGAGGTGCTAATGGTTAAAATGTTTTCAGTGTTACTGGCACTTKCATGTTGCAGTATAAGATTTTGATCCATTGCAGGATCATCCCAAACTCGTGCTAAATATTTATCRTTACTTAAATATACTGCATAACAAACTGACGTCACGCAAAAGTACCTCCACACCAATTGGCTTCAGTTAGAAGCCCAACTTAGCTATTCAAATTACCTTATGCCTTCAATCTCCTACTTAATTAGACTTTAAGAGAAAGGAGAGAGATGCAACGTTCACATCMATGCACCATCAAGGACACTTCAAGRTAAAACAGCTACATATTACTAYATAACATAACAGTTATGTTCTCAGTAAACTTCCTTATTACTCACAAATAGAATTTAGTACTCATGAAAAATTTCACAGTATTAAGACAAAACTGTTATTTAACACTGGAATATTTAGAATATGTAATRTTTTCTACTGGTTTACAAAGCTCATTATTTCTCGTGACTGTTTGAACAGAGCTAGCCTATTTAGATCCTTATCTAGCTATTTTGGAAACAGCAGGGCTTCCAGTTGTTGATGCAGGAAATACATGTTCCCAGAAAGAGCAGAATGCGTCAGGCATGACTGCAAGAAAAAAACCAAACCAAACAAAAAATATACATAGTTTCTCTCTTAGGTATCTGGTTTTCAGCATMTCCAAAAAATTGTCCTCAGGTGAAACAGCTTCTAGCAAGTTTGAARTGGTCTAGAATTCATTTAACATTTGCATGATATGTTACAGTGTTCATACAGGAAACCTTGCWCATGAGGTAATGTTTTCCTTAAGGCTGTCATATGCTGGGTGTTTACAAAAATTCTATAGTCTAAGCTTACAACTGTCACTGTACTTCATAGGCTGCCAGAGATGGAAGAGATGTTATCTGAGTATAAGCTTTTCTATCCTTAGTTAAAAGTTTCAGGGACAGATAATATGCAACACTCTACTCCTGTCCTGTAGCCAGAGGCACAGAACAGAGCTTGAAATCAAAGCACAGGTTCTAGAATAGAAGTCCCCTCTTCCTAATTTAACTCAAATCTAAAAAACAAATGGCTTTTTTTTTTTTTTTTAATATGGAAAAATAGCTTTTAAATAGTCACAAAAGCTTATGGGACTAAGTAAGAGCCAAAGCATGTGTGGGGAAGACAGAGAGGGTTTATACCTCTCAGAGTATTCCCAAGAGGAGGAAATTCCCTAATCTTCTCTGCATCTGACTCTCCAAACTGAACAGAATCAACTTACTCAGCATTTGCACACACTACTACAGTTCCTAAGGGTAACTCAAAATCTAAAATACCTGTAGCTAGAAMTTTTATCCTATGTAGTTTAATAAGGGAACAAATTACTATCTCCACTAGGAAAGGCTTTAATTAGCCAAGCCCAAAACACTCTAAAGGCTTAATTGTGAAAGTATATGAACAGTACTGTTTATTATCCTTTCTCTGGTGTTAAAAAGCTTGCCAGGGATCCAGTTTACTATGGAATAACATGATTAGGAGAAAACATAACTTCTTTTTCTGTCTACTTCAAACATTGTGTTAGCAAAGTCATCTAGTAAGAAAGATGACATTAGGGAGGAAAAGGGTAGGGCTCTGTTTGTGAAGAAAATCTGCAAATCTGCAAAGGAGGTTGTTTTTAGTTTAAAAGCAACACCAAAGGAAGTCTGGTTCCTCTGCAACAGAGCTCTTGCCAACTTCAAATGGGGACACAATTCTTGCTTTAGCGTAAATGCTCCGSGCTGACTCCTTTCAGGAAGTTCTGAAATCTTCCAAAACAATCCAGTATGAGTAAGTAACAACCGTTTCTGGAATTTCTCTAGCATCCAGGCAGATCTAAACAKTTTGTAAGCCACAGTAAGCATTCAGGATTTGTAAGTGGAAAAGTGGCTTTACACAGTTTAAAAAAATTTGAGTTGACCTGAGTAAGTACATGGGTTTTTAGTTAGTCAGTTTTTGGAAGGGAAYTTAGTATTTAGGAGTCCTGAATTTGTTCCAGTACAGGACTAAACCAAACTGGRATTTCAAAAAAAGATTACAGAAAGACTAAGAAATACCACATCGTTAGGAAGATGCAGCACAATAAACAAATGAGTGCATAGTGTTGGGATCTCTACAATCTTGATTTTCCAGATTTATCCYTAATACAAACAATAGTGAGAGAAGATTTCTACAGCTAAGAAGGCTCTGATGAAATAGCAGTAAGAGGTAGAAGAATCTGGTGGCTCATTACAACTCAGTTGGGGTTAGAAAGATTGAAGGAAAAGAAACTGAAGGAAATGATTCAGTTTTTACATCATGCCAGTGTTTTCATAAAAACAAACTCTGGCAATATTAATGCAAGTTACAGTAGAAAAAAAATTAATGAGGTTTCATTTCTCTTTCTCACAGACAGATTTCTACATACTTTCTTCTTGCACATTTTGGTACATCACAAAGGGCAKTAAAATCCAGAAAAAGCCTAACCAAACCTAACCAATTTTCATAAGTACTTCTTACTTATGCTCTGGCAATGCAAGAATAGCTCAAAGCCTGAGAGTTTGAGAGGTCTYATTATTCCTGTAGAGTGTAAATATTGGTACCTATGTCCCAACAAACAGGGAGAGGGGAAATCACTTGTAGTGGATCCTAATATAAGTTTAAATATATTTTTATTCTAAACAGCAAAATCACAAGCAGTATTAAGAATTTGTATTTCTCTTATTGCTGCTTAAAAACTACTCAATACAGTATTTTACTTAGCTAATAGCAAAGGTAAGATTTATTTTTGGTTTCAAGAAAAACATTATTGTTGTCCTTTAGATTCATTGATTCTGCTTATTACCTCAGAATATATATGCACTTAATCAGAAAAAAAATCAATTTGTAAGTGTCAAACATTTATTGCTGCAATAAGTACTGAAGTGGAAGCCAGCCCAGCCACACTGACCCTATAGTTCTCAATCACCTAAGAGCCTGGTGTGAAACTCTCCTCATTTGTAACATGAGGGCATTCWAATATTTGGTGAATGGCTAAGAGATGTCTGCATGCCCTAGAGGCAGAAAATGTTAAAGGCCAAGTGGAGATTCCACAACTGAAAAATGTCCACTGAGACTCCACAGAATTGGGAAAGTCCTTCCTCTGACCCAGCTGCTCATTTGTCTCATTAAAGTCTATCCAGAAGCCACCCYGTGAGTACCTGGGGCTCCCTCCCTGCTGCACCACCACTCCCACAGGCCTGGGCTGCACAGGCTCTCAGGTCAGAACCACAGAATCAGAGTGTTAAGGGGCTGGAATCGACCTCTAAGCTCATTTTGTTCCATGCCCCTGCCCCGGGCAGAGAAYCTTCCACCAGACCAGMTTGCTCAGGGCCCCATCCAGCCTGGCCTCAAACACTTCCAGGGATGGGGCACCCACAGCCTATCTGGGGAGCCTGTTACAATGCCTCAAACTCCCACAGCAAAGAATTTATTTCTAATGTCTAACCTACATTTTCCCTCTTTCAGTTTGCMCCCACTCCCCCTTATCCTGTCACTGCTGTTCCTCATGACGAGGCCCTCTCTCACCTCCCTGAAGGCCCCTTCAGGTCCCGGCAGGGGCTGTGAGGCCTCCACACAACCTTCTCTCCYCAAACCTGAACAGCCCCAACTTTCTCAGCCTGTCCCTAGAAGGAAGGAGTGCTCCAGTTCTCTTATCAACTTCATGGYCCCCTCTGGACTTGCTCCGACAGCTCCATATCCTTCTTATGTTTGACACACCAGAACCGTGTGCGATACTCCAGGCTGGGTCTCACAAGGCCAGGGCTGAGGGGAGAGTTACCAATCTGAGTTACACCACAGCACTGKGAATGCACTCACTGGGACTGATGGCAAACACAGCTGTTTCAATATATTCATTTGTGGTAAGGGAAGTGAGAGGTACCTTTTTGTTTCACTTGGCATTTTAGTTAATGACTAGGCTAAAAAATGGTAGCTTGGACAGACAGTATTTCCAGAAGATGGAAAAGGAGAAAATGTGCAACTGAAAAATACTGATATTGCTAACATCTACAAAATATACTTGAACTAAAGGGAAAAAAAATTAAAAGGAGATGCATATTCTATACTAATAAAGAAGTAGTTCGGTCTGATCCCCCAACACATCCCTATCTCATTAGACATTATGGCAAATGTTACTCTGAGGTTCCAGTAGCAGAGATAAATGTACTGTTTTCACSGAACTTTTTATAACAAGGACATGAAGAAACAAGCAGCAGCAACAAGGACAAATTTCAGAGGACATGTGGCCATGGATGACTCCAGCAAAACACCAAAATAAGAACTGATAATCTTCCCTCCCACACAATAAATACACAATGGACAGACTAGCTAGTTCTGTGTTTAGCTACACAACCATTTTGCAGTGGGAAGGTTGTGACTTGCATGGCTCTGTCATGCAAGATCCAAGTAGTGAGATATAAGTTATCATCTTTTACTTTCTGATTCTTTCTCAGTAGCAAACTGCTTTGCAAAAACAGTGGCCTCTCCTRAGAGTGGTGAATTACACTGTGTAGAAGATCAAATAAATTTAAGACTTACACATGTAAAGCCCTGTTTACCACATCCTCCCCTGCATTTTCAGGGTAGACTAAAAGTAAGTAACAGATACACAGTGTTTTACAGTCTTCAAAGACAGATGCAATATCCCTGAATACTGCACATACTCTTTTTTTTTTTTTTTTTTTTCCCTTCTAATTGCTAGGGGCTTCCCTGGGTCTGGTGACATTCATTTTTATCTGTTTTTAGATATTGTCAGTCTTAGAAACATAAGCATTGACAAATGCCTTGTGTAAGAATTCCTAAACTCATTATTTAAGAATTGGGACACTCATCTCCCCTCTTATGCTTACAGTGATCATTTCAATAACAGTCTTTGACAATGTAAGGAAATTAGGATGCCAGGTGCTTTTTGTTTTGCAACTAAAAATGGAGAAAATARTCTCCCTGGGTAAGTGTGTTCAGAATTTGATTCACAAAAAATGTACTTATGCTTGTCCCAGCTGGATACAGCTGCTTCACTGACTGCGGGGGTGCACACATTCAAGTTCAGACCCATCCTCAACAAGCCAAAAAACTCATTAATGACATTGCCCTAGCTGCATAGATTGAACACTTATTTCCTGGCCCTGAATCTGGTGTGTGTCACCAAACAGCTGTGTAGCACAGCCTAGGAGGAATTCTATGTACCCTTGTGATGACGCATTAGAAAGACTAAAATGGCATTTGCCATTATAAAACAAAAGAGTAACATCAATCTCTTACTATGTAAGAGCAAGACTTAGGAGAAAGTAAACACTGAACTATTCTCTTTTGAACAGGATTTAGGTAATGGATTTGTCTGACCAAAGCCTACAAACATGAACTCAAGCAAGCCAGTCAAAAGCTACTTCCTTTATTTAAGTTTCCTGAAATCTAAGAGCATGGGTCTGTACTAACCTTTCTGTGAAAGGAGCAATTCAAGCAGTCAAATGTTAAAGTGCACAAGCATAAGTGCAGTCTGGCAGGGAAGCAGGCAGTGTAATGACAGGGATCACCCCACTGAGAGTCTGGCAGCATTATCCTGTGCTCTGCTGCACCCCCGGCACAGCAATGGGCTGCAGCAGCTTCTCCTTTCGCTGCACTTACCGTGATTATGAACTTCTCTTTAAATGTCTTGTCAACAGTGAATGTTGGGCAATTTTAACAGACTGAATTTCTAAATATAATTCTGTATTCCTTYTGGGAGCCTGACTGGCTCTTCAGCTCTCATTTTGACAGGAGATTCTGCCTTCAATTTTACATTTGCCTTCCTTGCTTTTCAGAAACTCCATCTATCATCATTCACATTAGGGTGTTTTCTTCTCAGACATCCGTCATAATTTAGGTAATGAAATTAATTACACACTTAAAAAAAAGAAGAGGGGAGAGTAAATGTTTCTCCTTGTAAACTGCATCACTAGTCTTTKACTAAAAAGCATACTGGGGGCTATGAGAGATTTTTCTAAGGTTTGTGTGAGTTTTTCAAAATTCTATGGGGACAGTCAACAAGAAGAGCTCTACAGCCGTAAAATACACCTTCCTTTTTGTCTTAGCTCACATTCAAATGCAAATTCCTCTATTTTGTTTTTGACTGAGCAAAACCAAGTATTAAAAAATTAGGCTTTCTTATTTGCATTTCAGAAACTCTCTCCTTGCAGATGTTCTGATATAACACCACTGGGTGTGCACTTAAAAAAGTTTAAGACAACTGCCCCCACCCATGGTCATTTGAGATGGCAGCCCCTGAGATTTCAAGCATGAGTCATCTCTATTTTTCATTTTCATTGTGTAATAAAAATGCTTTGAGGGTCAATAAACAGTAAGAGCCTTGGGAGCAAGCATTGTTTAATCTTTTGCACAATCACAATATCTTCCAGTGGAAAAATGAAGATGTTTTTGGTATGTTTAAGAAACTGAATTCTGTTGTTTTAATGCAAAACTTCAGCACGGTCTATTGCTTGGTTCACATTGAACCCACCCCATCACTTCCTAGCTAAACATAACTGGATTCATTTCTAAGTATCCACCATCTCTGTATTCATACATGGAATTCCAAAGTAATAACTCATCTAAGACAGGACTTCATACTGCAACTTTTTGCTGATTTGACTTTAAACTTTTTGTGACTGGACTTCCTTTCTGCTACTTTCATGTCCCTTTGGTAGACTGAAATATCTGTAGGGCACATTTCTGTTAATAACATTATTTGACATTTTCTACCAAGGAAGGCAATTTTACTGCCTTACTGTATTGTACCAGCTCTTTGATTTTTATCTGCACTTCAAAGAGGAAGTGAAGTGACCAAATAAATTCCACTACATTTTCTCCTGTAAGGCAAAAAAACCCACTACCAGGTTTTTAGATTTAACAGCTCTAAMCATTATTTCATTCAAAAGTGTCTGAGCAGAAACATTCACACTAAGACACAAGAACACAGGACAAATTAGCACAAATCTTCAAGGCATTTTTAAAAAATGCAGGAAAAAAAGTACCTCTGAGACAGTTTCAAACACTGTGGTTTTGAACTTTACAGCCCCCAATAAATGTACAGGCATATTTATTGYCCTTCTTATTTACAGACATGAAAGAGTTTATTGTGTACAGTTTCAGAGGCAGAAGCATTTGATGTTCTTATCCAAAACATCCAAGTACCTTTTGCAAAGCAGCAGAGGACAAACTTGTAGARGATCACACACTCCAAGCCTGAGCTAGAGCTGGCTCTGGCCAAGGAGCTGTGTAACCACATTATCATGGTCATACCTCTGCACATGTCCTACCCTTCAGCAAAACATACTAGCACAGGGCAGCTGGGTGCTAGCACAGCCACAAAGCTTCCTGAAAGGAATTTGTTCAGATCCTGATGGGCCGAAAACCAAAAAAGTGTGTGTGACTATTTGCAGCAAAGCACATAGCTTTGATGGTATGACTTTTATTTAGCTAACCATATAATTTTTAATATGAGTAAAGCAGCAGTCACAGTAGCAACTGCAGAAGAAAGAAACTGCAGCAGTAGACTAAACAGACAGTAAAGTGGTCTCAGACAAATTCTGAAGGAAGTTTCAAGAGGAAACTGMTGCTGTTGACCATTCTTTCAACTTATTTTTAGGAACTTTTTGTTCTGAAAAAGGGACAGAAAAATCCTTAGCATGACACTGTATCTCAACAACAATTCACAGTCAGTAATAAAAAAATAGTAATTTAGCTTCTTAACAAATGCAGTGATACTCAAAAGGCTAACATTTGAGAAAATGTTTCTAATTCAACTTAAAAATACACAGTTGCCACTTCAAGTCTATCAGATTGATTCTTACAATGGGATGACAAAGTTCCCTGTTGGAAGTTTTGGGTAAGGCTTATTAAAGTGCCCACTCTCTAGTTACTGTCAATCTTACTGCTCMTGAGTACACACAATAAACAAGTCACTTTACCTTGAACACAACTGGAATTCAAATGTTTCTAGGTAAGTAGATCAATAAACGAATGAAAAAATCTAGAAAAGGAAAACATTAAATAGTGCAAATTCTAGGCCCTCTTCAGTTACAAACATATCTGAATAGATCACTCTACCCAAACTTTTCATGGCTGGGTAATAAGAGCTTTGTCAGCTGTTGRTTGAAGGCACAGGCTCTTCAGATGCTGTACTTTAGGTCAGGGGATACCACTAGAAACACATTACATGATCACTTTCAATTTTCACCTCAGTTTTATCTTCTGAGCACCTTCAGGAGTTTAGATGATGTAAAATGCTGCCAAAAGTATACCTGACAAAAAGTTTTCACGTGTACTTTTGGTTAAATCCAGCATCAGACTGCTTTTAACAGCCTCAACTGTAAAGTAACCCAATATTCAAGGCTTACCTTTCTGAAAGATAAATCTACTTAATGCTATGCAAGCTACAAATGTATTTCTCAMTTTCAGATAACTAGGGAAATGATAAACTAAGAGGTAATATGTAATAAATTTATTAAACTGTTTGTTCTGTCTGAGGAACACAAATKAAACAACTTAGAGAAATAAACAGAAACCGTATTCACTGTGGCCTTTCAGGGAATAGCACATGCTCCCTCTACCTTTGCMTCCAGTGTCTAGACACAGACCATGACCCTGGAAGGTGGGAAAACAGCTGGTATGGTAACATGATCTGGACAGAGTCTTACACTTATTACTGACTGTTCTGTGTATGTGATTATCATTCATCAAACCACCTTTAAGCATTTAAATAACCTGAACTTATTCAAGGCTGGAACGAGTTTTTTATTTCTGTTATGTCAGACAGAAACGTTCAGTTTATCATCTCTCCTCCTAATAAAGTTTATGGAGCCATAAAGCWCTCTCCACAGGTACTGTTATTTAAAGACATCAATGAAAAACAGGTCTGAAAGACCAACCAGATAGGGAACTGGCAATCCCAGAATGGCAAATAGTAGCCTGCTCTTACAGGCAGGATGCTCTCCATAGCTTTCTAAGGCATAACGTTGCTCTGAGCCTTGTTCCAGCTCACACATTCTCACCCTGCTTTTTATTTAAGCACAGCAAGCTTAGTTTCACTTTCCAGTTGTTCCTCTTGCCTGTGGCGATACATTTCATAAGGAAAGCACTTTTGACCAAGTTGTTCAAACAGAGGAGCTCATAAAAATGCAGAAGTATTTGCATGCTTATGAAATAAACAGATAACCCATTTTCATAATGAAAATTAAACACATCTGTCAAACAAAGGCACAAAACCAAGGCTATCAAGTTCAGTATTAATTTACCCCGTGTAAATACACAGAATGAATCAGCAGTACATACAATTGCCTTTATGGAAATGAATGTGCAAAATGACAAACTAATGGGCTACTATGAGCAGATAGAAACCACTCCATCCTTCCTACTTCTACATCTGGTGCAAAAAGACCACAGACACCATAAACCAAGACCTCTTCCTTTTTTTTTTAATTTTTCTTTATATTTTTATGTCACTTTGCTGTTAGTTGACATTACCACTAACTGTTTATTCTTCTACATGACATTCAAACCTATAGAAAATATTGTTGTAAAACTATACCTATACAGTATTGCAATTCTTTTAGTATGTGTGTTTTATTGTGTAAGAAAACCAAAAGAAGAAGTGCCATACTAGAAATAGAAAAGTGGTTAGAGAGGTTAGYGCTCCAAGCAATTTTAATAATGTAACACAATTTCAGCAAATTATTTTGTTGAATTGACATTAATACCTCAGTGTAAGGGAGACTCCAAATGAGAAGTGAACAGTGCAACAAGAGGGTTGGTTCCCTGTCTGAATCTTCATGTTTAGGCCCATGGCAAGTAACTGAATGCAGATCTGGACTGCGGTGGTCCTACTTGGGCAGCACTCTGGCTGTTCCCCTGGGCTGCAGTTTGCAGTTACAAATAACCTGTAGTTGCATGGGCTGTGTGACACCATCCCCAATTCAGTCCCACAAGGACCACTGCCAGGGAAGTAGTGGTCACCTTGGTTTAGTTCTCCTGACACGCAGTTCTGTGCTTTGCAAGAACTTTAAGCCTTAAAACAAAGCTACAAGCAGAAAATGGAGCCACTGTTGAACAAAGTAGCCTCTACCTATTTGCTGCTGTCCCCTCTTTTTGCCAGGAGCCAGAGTGAGTGAATGCTGGCTGCAGCCTTTGCAAGCTTAGTGTGTCCACAGGAGTGAAGCTGTAGCATGATGTATAACCTACTTTTATCTTCACTGAAAGCAAAAAAAAACCCCACCCAAGCCCAACCCCCATATCCAGCCACTTTTAAAAAATGTATTACAGATGAATTTTATACAATCCGAAATACTTTAATAGGCATAATTTTTTATTTGTGGAAAGTCAGGAGTTAGTAATCTTCCTAATCCAAAGCGGCTGTATGGTAGCTGGCTGCCAAGCTGTCAGCTTAAGCTATGAAACGAACGCCCTCATTCATAAATTTTGGGGATTTTGCTGTGAGCCAACATTCAGCATGCCTTGAAATGCTGTGTGCAGCTCCTCAGACKCAACTGGCATATTTGAAATAGTGACATTTCAGGCTGCTGAACTCCTCTAGCTACCAAGASAAATGGGAGAAGGACTCACTGTGTATTATACTTAACCATGTGCTTTAGGTAAACTGAACTTAATATGATCTTTTCCAAAACTATTGCATGTGTGACTRCTGGGGAGGAAACAACAAAGTACTTCATGGATCACTTGGACAAGGTGAAGTGTTTCAGTAAATCTACCCAGTTACATCAATTTGCCTTTTTTTTTCCCAGACAGATACTTGCACCTTCTTACCAGCAAGGATAACACAGGCTCCACAAGTTCTTATCAGCTTCCTTCAGCCCTACACACTCAAYGGGACACAGCTGTCATGGCACATTTAAATATGCAAAGACTCATTCTGCTCTATGTGCCACCTGCCATAAATATGTGCAGTAAAATGGTGAACTACAACACAAGSTGAAGTTAAAATAAAGATTTGGTAGTACCTGCCTAATTTGACAATAGTGAGTGCTCTTTCTACTTCACTGCATGTGAGGAACTGACAGTACTCATCATTTACAGTCTAATGTTTCTCTAAATACATCTTCCTTAGTGCACTTTTTGGTTCAAGTTGTACAGTGGCTCCTAGTGCACCTATTAAATAAACATATTAATAACGTAACAGACATATTAAATAAACAATAAACTGTTTTGTAAATTTTGCTGTCTCAAATCAGACTTGCAGCTAGATAAGCAATCACTATATGAACACAAAAATGTATTTATTTTGACAAAGTTCTTATTTTAGCAAACACTGTGGTATATGAGGCTTGCTATTGAGCTGACTAAGCTGGACATAGAATGGGCAACTCAGCTGCACAGTCTCCAAAAACACAGCACACCTTTAACTTTGTCTTTAAAAGACCAGCAGGAGTTTCACTTTTGTTCAGGCTCATCAGTACATTTTATCCTGAACCACAAAGGATAGCTCTTATGCTACAGCAGAGCACCTCATAGAAAAAAAAAATTCAAGCACAGGAATCAACAGGTGTGCCCAATGGATGCTGTGGAGAACAGAGAGATGATGGAACCAAGGACACCAGGCTCCTCCAGCACCTGCAGCAGGCTCATGGTGGGAGCTGCCTGCACTGAGCAGAGTCCAAGAGTCTGTAACTTGGGGGCCTTAGGGTGCCACAGCAAGACATAGACATGATGTAAAACAATCAGAAGCAAAGCTATCAGATATGTCAGCATGGCAGTGTTYCTCTCTGTAAAAGCATCTGTGCAACTGAGGGACAGTAGAAATTCACTTACACTAGCAGACTGCAAATGCAAACCTAACACAAGTGTTAAGCTTGCTTTTCCTGGGTATGTGACAAAGATGTTCTGGCAGCTGTGAAAGAAGTGCCTTAGAGCACACAGGTGCTCTGCAGAAATCAGTTATTTGCTTTGTATTTCTTTTCCAATAATCTGAACTGGGAAATACAAAACAAACATGCTTATAAACAGCCAACACAGAGAATTTCTCTTTGTGGTATTACATACTAAATGTTATAATTTCTTCAGTTCCTCTCTATGCCATTATTTTTCTTCTGTGAGCAGGATTTCTGCAAATAAGGCCCTTAAAAAGGGTTAAGGGGCACTTGCCAAGAAGGACGGTGGTACAGCTATTTTAGGGGCTACTCTGACAATAAGTTGAGAAGGTGAATACAAGGGATGTATCAGTTACAGCAGTGCCAAGGTGAGCAGAGGCATGGCTGAAAATACAACCATTTGGGAATGGGARGAAATAATAAAATAAGCAGCAGCATGAGAATGCTTAACTTATCCTTGAGTCATGATGTTTAAAGGTCAGAAATTTCCACATAGAAATTAAAGTRTTTAAGCTCTCAGTCCCCAATAATTCCAACCCCAGTGAGGTCAAACCACATGTGGGTGTGTAATGGGTACTGCTGACAGCGCCAGAGCCAGCCTTGCACCCAGAGAACACTCACAGACTGCCATGGAGGAGCAGCACACGGTAACAACCCCAGCTAAAGGCMCTACTGCCACTCCAGCTTCTGCACTACTTGCACAGCAAACACACACACAAGCAGCTGTATAAACTAGGTACTGAACTGCTGAAACTGAGCCACTGCACGTACARAGGAAAACCTCAGTGAAGGTGTGGTGCAGGATGCACCTCTTGTAGCTTATAATGTGCCAACAGCAGTTAAAAAAAMCTAGCCATCCTTTCAATCTACTTCTGTGTCTCCTAGAACATAATCATCCATCATATTTACTAAGCAYAATTTAAATTTAAAATGCTACGCACTTGGGTGAAACACATTGCCAAGTGGAACAATGATCAGAGTACACTGTACCAACAGTACTTTCCCTTTAAAATGGGTTGCACTGGATTGTAAAACAGCTTAAAAAACCCCAAACAAAAACCAGGTCTGCACTACAGATCTAACAAGTACTKTTGCCAACATAACCATTACCTAAATGTCAAAACTTCTACATGTTGGCCAGGCTTATACTACAACAAAGGTACAAGGGGGTACAGTAAATGTGTCATTAACAGATACTCCAAAAAGAAAACATTCATTTATTGTAAGTTTAAATAATTAAAAAAAAATCATCTTAACACAAGCATTTCTGTAACTCTCTTGGTATTGATCATCTTATTTTCTGCGGTAAGGAGAGTTACAACAGAACACTAGTGTTATTATAATGATAATTTAAACAWCTCTTAATTAGTACAAGCTGCAAGAGAACAAGTACTGGGATGTAATGTGCTATTTTAAGTCTGTCCTTGCAATGTTAATTTGTTTCTAACTTCACAGTCTTTCAAGCATACCTAAATATATATATATATATATAAATATTCCAACTGCCACTATCCACCTATTCTATAAAACACTCCTGATTATCAGTGTTTGGAAATATAGGCATTTTCCCTGTACACTAACAAAAGTGATGAGCAAAAACCATGAGAGGAGCTGCAGCTTCACCACAGTATTAAGTAAAACAGATGTGCATACAGGTATTCTGCTCTGGGTTTTGACATTTAACAGCTGCCATTGCCAGATTTATACCAATGGATTTACAATAAGAACTTTAAAAGAAATAGAAACCTATTGCCTAAAAGGGAAGTTGCATGTATGCTTTTTAAAAAGATGCTCTACTGAGGAAGCAGTAATATACTATTGGGAATCAATAGTCACATCAATATACATTGAAGGAAATCCTAGAAATCCTAGTTCATTACTTSTTGCTGAACAACAGTGGTATTCAACTGTAATAGATTTAATAATCTCGGATTTAAAGTGATAACTAAGGATCCACCTTGGATCACTTTAAATCCGGGACTCTTAATTCTGTGATAATTGGTAGATCACTTTATCTCTACCTTGGAGATAAAGATATCTCACCTTGAAGCCTGGCGAACTCTCAGATGTACAATATCCCTTGATTTGTTATTAACTGTACTATAAAACCTGTGCAAAAATTTATTTAAAAGTAAAAAAAAAAAAAAAAATAAACAATATCTAGGATTCCTTAAAGCTACTTTACTGAGGTGAAAAGTACGCTTGGATTTCAGGAACAAGTCCAAGTGCTTAGTTCTATCTGAAGCAAAAAAAAAGGAAAACAATTCCTCACATCCTTCACATTACACAGCTGTTATTCTAAATATAAAGCAAATAAAATGCACACTGACTTTTTGACGCGGCAGCATAAGCTCCACCCTCACATCCATCCTAAGCAACTCATGCACTCTAACTTTAAAAATCATCCATTATACAAACTGACAACCTGGCAACATGCTGGCTTAAGGAAAACACTTTCCATCCCTCCCAGTCCCATGCCCGGAATCACCTTTCCTTGCTTGTTCTGCTCCTCCATTTCCCAACACTGCCTGTGCTATTTATTGCCTTACTAAAAAAATGGCTCAATGTGCCTTTGAGTTTTCTGCTATATTTGGGATCATTTTAAATAACTCTCCARCCAATTGTACCAACAGGCCTCACACTCACTCCTTGTACTGAACCTCTGCAGACTCAAGGCCTCATCCAGCCTGGCTTTGAACACTGCCAGGGTTGGGGCATACACAGCCCTCCTGGGCAACCTGTGCCCGTGTCTCAGCACCCTCACAGGAAAAAAGAAGATGAAGTTGATGCCAGCCCTATCTCAGTCCTGGTTCAGAAGCTGCTCTGGCCCGTGGCAGCACAGGTCAGCAGCAGCGCAGTAACCTGAACAGGAGACAGGCTCCCTATCTAGGGCAACGACAACAGTGGGAGGAATTCCTCCCCCACCACTCATTCCTAACCTCTGTCTCATGCACTCGGTCTGGTAAATGCACACCTGGCACACAATCGAAGCTGTATCTTAAATTACAAGTGCACTTCATATGCAGTGTTAGGTAGGAACTGATGGCCCTGATAAGAAGTGGGCCAGGGAAAGCAGAGCTGCTGTATATTTAAGTTCTGCCCAACCATTTTTGTTGATCTCAATGTAGATGACACTAGGTACCTTCTGTAGAGAAGAAAACTGAAACCACAGCTCCCAGGCAATATTGGCCACTGGCCAACTCTTTTTCCATCCAGTGTCTTTTAGTTCACGTCTGTATAAAACAAGAAAAACAACCTGCAGCTCCAGCACGTCCACTATTAAGGCAAGGTCCTCCTCATGCACCACTCAAGACTGCAAAGAAGAGTCTGAGAAAGGGTCTTGGCACTGTCAGGCTCCACGACCATCACAGGGCATTGGGGAAACCTGTCACACCACTCCAGTGTGGGCTTTACTTTCGATACAACACAGGTTACACTGASTGAGTGGCCACAGAAGGAATAACCAGTGCTGCATTTAGAGTCCGTTTGCATGTGCCTGCCTACGGAGCTCAATTTTGAAAAAACACACAGATTTTAGGAGTGTCAGCAAATTATGGACAATCCTAATTTCCCTCCTCCACCCTCAACCAAAAGAGCAATGAAACAAAAGCAACAGCAAACTAGTAATCCATATCCAGTCTAAACATAGCTCTACCAGCAGRTGAGAAATACTTTCTTAAGCCTTCTCTTCCATACAGCCGGCCTATTCCAAATGGATATGTGAGGGGCAGCAATCCCAGTTACAGGGAGGAGAGGAGGAGACTTTGGAACAAAGATGAACACAAAAGCAGTCACAATGCAGCTGCTTCAGAAGGTGGCAAAATTAAACAGTGTGGACAGCTTTTGAGATAGGCCTTCCACACACACACACACAAAAAAAAAACAAAACAAAAAAACCCGAAGACACTGCACCATCTAAATAACAACCCAATCTATGAACAAACAGAACAAAACTGTAAATTTTGTTTCTCAGGAAAYTGCTTTCCTCCTTCCATGCAACTTCCTTCTCTCCTACGAAAACAAATGTCCTGAAGCACAGTCACCACATGCTTGAGTATACAATGAGATTTCCCTTAATCATTAACTCCAACTCTTTTTTAGTTTAAGTAATGCCTTACTCTGAAGGGTTTTCTTACAAACAAGCACTCATTCATCACATTAACTACCTGACTCTATWTATCATTAACTTCAATATATTTTGCATGTTTACTTGGCTCAGGTTACTGTTTGGTATTTGAGTATGAACTTCATTTACATCAGTGTAACAGGCTGAACCTATTTTACTAGATATATATCTTAACATCACCTGGCATATATCTATATCCAAACCCTGCCTTAGTGGTTTGCTCAAGAAGTCTGTCGAGTTYTATGAAAGGGCTGAAGCATCATCCTTGTGTTAGGAGAAGGTGTCATCTGCTGAACYCTCTTAATTTATTATGCTGAAAATGTATAGCTACTGCTGTTGGATTATTCAATGAACAGCTAACAGGCAGCACCATCGCTGGCAGTGCATGTTCCAGAGGCCATTAAAGGTTACACATGATTAAAGTGTGCATGAGATGCAAACACCTAAATAACGAACACCTCCTGAAAGCCCCACCACAGCAGTCTCTGGTGAGGGGGAACCGTCTGTTTCAAGTTTATACAGTTCTGTAGTTTAAAATAATAATGAAGATGGACTGGTAAATACAAAGAAATGAGAGCTATGTTAAAAATGCATTAAATATTTTCCAAAATAACTTTTATGTGGAAATATTTAAGGCTTCTGTAGAATTTTATTAAAATACAAACTTTGTATTCATGCACAAAGTGCAGAAGAAATAAAAACATGAAACCAAACATCCTTTCAGAGACTGCAGAATTTTGCTAACTCTTTTAATTGGATGAAAAGACTGGAGACATGAAAATCTTAAACATATATTGGGAAAAAGAAAATCCACATTTTTAATCACTGCACTTAGTCTAAGCTGACAYATTCCAAAGATTCAAAAAGTAGACCTTAAAGAAAAAAAAAATGTACGTTTCTAAGGTCTACCTGCAGCTTTCTTTGCTCATTTTTGCCCTTGAAATTGGMAAGGCTACAATCGCAAGTTTATCTGTAACAGTAAATATCAACACACGTATTATTCTTATTTGTATGCTGCAGTAGTCTGAGATAAAAAGAGCAACCAAGCAAGGACCAACATTATCTTTACCCTGACAATCATCTTTTGTCCCCACCATCAGGGAATTCAAACGTCCATCTACTTTCTATAAAACACTCCATGACACCAAGTTTCTCTGTAACCTTCTATATAAATAAATCTGTATTTATTTATTGAGCATCCTCACTGAACTATTTTATACTACAACGCTTTTTTTCCCTAACACAAATGTTTCACTTTTTTTTTTTCCCCGAATTTTTTTTCCCCGACGCTCTGCTATAAAGTTATATGCTACAATTATTTCATTAATGAACTGAGCAAACAGCAGCACTAGATCTAGGGAGGTCTGTGCAAATCCAGGGCAGGGGACCTGGGCAATGCACATGTACTTGCTTTACAATTAAGTGTCCAAAATAAACAAAGGGGATGCTCGAGAACACCAAAAAGCAAAGCGTATCACAGAGGAACACAACAAAATATTCAGCCAGTTTCTTGCTCTCCTTTAACAGGTGCTTYTGTGACGTGGTTCAGAGAAGCATGCGCTGAGCAGTGAATCACCTCTCCTGATCAGCATCAGCCCATCTCCSGAGCCCAGCCTCTTCCCCTGCAGCCGGGCGGGGGGCGGGGGGGCTGTGAGAGGCGGGGGGCTCCGGAGGAGATCAGAGACCGCCGAGGCASCGGGCAGGGCCCCGGGCAGGCCCAAGGAGCGGCCGGGGCTGAGCTCCCGCCCGGCGCGGAGCGGGGAAGTGGCGGGCAGCGGGTCCGGCTGCCGGCGGGAGCGACCGCGCTCGGGCCCCCGGGCTACGGGCGGGACGGGGAACGGCGGGAGGCTCCGGCGCTGCCCGGAGAGGAGCCCCGACCCGGGACAGCGCTGGGGCGGGCAGGGACGCTCCCGCCCGAGTCCCCCCCGGGCCGCCCGCCCGACCCCTGCTCGGCACTTCCAGGCGGCCTTTCCGCGCCGCTACCTGCTCCGGGCAACGGCCGGGGCAGCTCCTGCCCGCCCGKACCGGGGCGCCGAGCCCCACGCATCCGCTCGGCCTGCCCCCCCGAGCCACGGCCGCGGGGACGGACCTGACCCCGCGTAACCCCCGCTCCTTGCCCGGCCGCCTCCGCCCCAGCGTGAGCCCCGCGGGCCCCCCGGACCCAGGGCAGCGCCAGCCCGCGACCCCTCCTCGTGCGCGGGGCGACCCTCCCGCCCCTCGCCGCTCCCCAGATGCTGCCGAGGGGCAGCGAAGAGACCGGACCGGCTCTGTCCGATCCCTTCCCATCCCACTGCATCCCATCCCATCCCATCCCGTCCCTTTCCCAGCCGTCGCGCCGCGCAAAGCTCGCACTCACCGCACCCGGGCGCGGCGCTACCGGTGGAGATCACAGCGGTACCGGTGGCGGTACCGGCTGCTAAAATGGCTGAGGGCGCGGGGGAGGAGCGAGCCCCGCGCCGCCGCTCGCCAGGGCCGCCCAATCCTCTCTCCCTSCCTCCGCCACCGTGACGCGCGGGAAAGGGGCGGGGGCGGCCGCGGACCCGGGCCCTGGTCCGTGCTGCCACCGTGTCCCGAGGTGACCTCGGGGTTCGCGGGCTCGTCATGGGGTGACWCGGGACCCCGGGCTGCGGGCAGAGCTGGGCTGGCGCGGCCTCTGCTGCGGGGCTTGCTACGGGCCCGCTGAGGCCACGGACAGGCCGCGGGCAGGCGRACCTACCGGCAAAAAGCACTCCAGGAGCCCCAGCCCCGACCCCCGGGCACGGCCTCCCGAACAGGCTCCAGCTGGAAGCAGCAGGACCGCCAGTCCGGAACTTTCAGGCTGGAACAGACAGTTCAGAGGTTTGTAACCCAGTTTTGCCTCCTGACAATCTGGAGACCACCAGGCCCAGTCAGAGGCCCCTTTGGTCTTTACTCAGAACACAAGAAACGGCTTTCAGCAGCAGTGCTGACGAGAGCAACTGGGATTACTCACAGTGTGGTTCAAAAAGCCAGAGGCTACAAATATCCCCATGATTCATGCAAGAGTTTGCCAGATGGTTTTAGCTGTTTTGGAGTCTGAGGCTTCTTGGGAAGAGCATTGGCACAAAATAACTTGCATCTGACAGTGCCACTTCTTAATAGCTTGTAAGGGAAGAGAAAACATTCCATACTCCATCTATGTGAGCAGAAGTCCAGCAGGATCYTCCCCCGCCCCATATGGAGTGGGACAGAGTGTGAACAAAACAAAATTGGCATACATTACATAGCCATTGCTATATTGGGTAACAAGTTTGCTTCCATAAAAGACAACACCTTACAGGAGACTAAAATGTTATTGCAACAACTGCACGTGCAATGTGGATGTAATACTTATTCATTCTCACAGAAGCAAAAAGCACATCATTTCCTTGGATAGAGGCTGAGTGACTGTGTGGGTTTTGCTCTGTTTGGACTGTACGGCACTTGGGGCAGTTTATTATACTCTCACTTCGTTCTAATTTGTTTCAAACCCCGTTGTTTCACTTAATGTCAAATCATCACTAGTAAGAGAACCTGGATTGCACAAGATGCCCAAAGGCGTATCTGTTTTATGCAGATTACTTTTTGATCTAACCTCCCTAAATAGTTGGAAAAGGTTGGGCAAACCAACTTGCCACAATGTTTTTTTTTCAGCTAGAAMACTGACTCAGCCTATTTCCTAAGTCTTTGTCATAAACAGTAAATGGGCAAGAAAATCTACTTGTAATTTATTCCAACTATTTTGTACTTATAGTCTTAAGTTTTGAATTAAGTGAGTGTAGATTTACCATGATGTATCCTGGTGGGWAAGGAAGCCTGTCTTGTGCCTAAGCCAGCTAAAGCACTGGAATGGCCACAGTGAATCGGAGCAATGCCCAAGGAAGGTAGAACACGATGCTGTTCCCAACAGTGGCTGGCCATCTCCTGGGGACATGAGGACTTCTGCAGCTTAGAGACCTTTAGCTACAAGTAGCATATTGCTGCTCCTGACAGACAATGGAAAAGAAATCCAATTGCTTTCTCAAGCTTCCAGGATCTCCAGCCTGATGTTATTCCACAGTTTAACTTCGTGCTGGGTGGAAATCACTTCTGTRTGTTCTGTGCCTTCTGCCTGGTATTTCCATATGATGTCCCCTGACTTTTGCATTAGTTAACCATTCTCTCTTAACTCTCTCCATACCACTCCTGTTTTACAGATTTGTAACAGATTCCTTGCACTATTATCTTATTCATCTCTCTTCTAGGCTGATAAGTCTCACATTTTCGRGTTTCATAGTACCTCCAACAAGTTGGAGCTTCCGTCTCTCTACTGCTGATGGCATGTCCTTGCTCCCATATGGATTTCAGGTGCTTCAGCTTGCACAATTCTGCTGAATGCAACGCTCCTCACCTTTCCCTCCCCTCMCCTCTCCTCTCCCTTTTTGCTCTYCCTGCTGGAGATCTCACCAAGCCATGGTTAGATGGCTCTTCTTGGCCCTGGACAAGCTGGCCTKGTGTGCCATAGCAAGAAGCTCTGTGGGGAACCCCAATGTCTGCAGGGTTGTCCACTCATGTCCCCAGGCCAGGCACCACTTACTGACATCCAGGCCTCAGTGGTGTTGTTGGGGATGCTCARCAAAATGCTTTGTTTCAGAAGGATGAACATCTAGCTCAAGCTAATAATTTCAGCAAAGTTGGAAACAAATTTTKGTTCATTACCATTAAGGAAAAAATATAACCTGTCAGGTTATCCTTAGAATAATGAATCCTAAAACTATACTTACTACAGACAGCGTGTCCAGGTGAAGAGTCAAATACACCTCGTTCTGTGGAGGCTTTAAAAGCAGCACCATGGGAAACCTTTCCTGCAGCTACAAGTATGCAAATGCCTGCCTGATTTTCATAGGATTTATTGATGTGGAATATGCTCTTTTGTTCGTCATAAGAAACCTTTAAACCRGTTATTTGAAAGCCTCCAAATGTTCTATTTCGAAAGCAAAGTAGGAACAGATTTACTTGCTCTTGATAAATAAAGCTATGGTCAAGTAGTAATTCCCTGAGGATGTGTGATACTTCCAAAGACTTTRAAACAGGAAACTAAGACAAGGAAGCCTATCATCAGGAAGCTGACATTCACAACAAGATGTGTGAAATGTCTTTGCAAACTTTTAGAGGAGTCTTCAAGCAAAAATTAAAATGATCTTTATATAACAAAATGTCACAGTATCCTCAAAACTGAATCTGACTGAAAGGATTCTYATCTCTTGTGCTGCAACTCCTTTGTATCTTTCCAGTAAGAAACACCCACCGAAGATCTCTGTGGGATGTGATGAGTATAACAGCACTTCCCAGACAGTGAAATCATTCTGTACTGACGCTGATTTTCAGCCTTATCATAGAGGTCAAAAGAAAAGCAAGGGATCTTGAGGAGAGGCTGAAACCAAGGTCTCTGTTTTTCACCCATGATTCAGTGCCAGCTTGGAAAGTCAAGAGCTTCTCACCTCATTCCTGATATCAGCAAAGGGATTGCATAATCTTAGCACTTCTAATCTAAGTAATAAATCAATATCTGGAGCCTTGTCAGTTGTTTATTTGTACGAGGCGCAGTGACTGATGAAATCAACTATTTCCTAAATACAATCCTATTTCCTCATAGATGTACAGTTAGAATCAAAACAACAGAAWACAAAATTTGTACACAATCTTGGCCATTTTGTAGCAAGCACTTTCCCAGAAAAGTTACCTGAGTTTTGTGTCAGGGTGGTAAAGTTTTAAAGTGTCCCTTGTTTGCACGTTGGACCTCCACATGAACACTGCCTATCAGGACTATTCCACTTCTGTTCACTCCAGAACTTTTTTAATTGATTCTTGTGTTTTAAAGGAGAACAAAACCAACACAGAAGTCAGTCGTTCACATTTGGTGACACAAAGGCTTACTGATATCTTCAAGTAAGTGCATTCCAAGGAGGAATTTCCATTAGGGGGAATTGAGGGATGGCTGTGAGTAAAGGGCAGCATTTTAAGAGAAGGGGCTGCTACCAAACATTTGAACTGCTTTGGGTTTTGATACTTTTTGTTCAAGCTAGTTCCATTCCTCCCTTAGTCTTATACAGGAAACCAGATTCAAAATTTGTCTACAAATCTGTTTATAAAGTTGTCATAGAATAATAACAAATTTCTATGTTTTTACATGAAGAATAAAACACCCTTTATGCATCTCCARTAATAATACTGGGCCTTTGAGGGACAGAGCAGAGGGAGAGTAGAGACAAAGTCTCATAGGTTCTCCAAACAAAAAACCTGTAATCAGTTTTGTTCCGCTGATGTTCCCAAATATGACTTCTCACTTTGAGTCATTGTGTAGGAAAATGAATAGCACCTTGTAAGTACTGAACATATACTTGTATTACGTGATTAAATCATTGGTTCAAGCCCTATTCTATGTGTGAAACAGAAACRTGTACCTGCTTGCAGACATAACATTTGTATTTTGCAAAAACTTCACCTGCATTACCTGCTCAGGTGTGTGCAGAGTTTAGAGCTACTTTCCTTTCGAGAAGTGATGCCTGACAGTAACACTCTGCCTGCTTAGGCTTGAAGACACCAGAGCAAGGCRAGCACACATTGTCTGATTTTCTCTTTTCCCCGATTCTTTCCTCCAAGTGGACACCTAGCTATTTACTGATCTTGGGTTAAATCAGCACTCACAGCAGTTCCCGAGAGAGGGGTAGGGTTGCACATTACACTAAGCCAAAGGACAATGTAGTTGCAGTGTTCTCTTACTGTCCAGTTTATGACAAAACCGAAAAGCCCCATCTGAAGCACAGCCTTAAAGTATTAGATCACAAATTGGATGCAGTATGGACCAGGAATTCYTGACTGAATAATATATATTTTAATAAAGGAAAGCAGGATTGACAGATTTCTGATATATACCACACTAAATCTAGGGAAAGATGTGGCACTCTTAATATTTTTGTTGCCATCAGTTACAGCGGAACAATCAGCAGATCACCATAGAAAACAAAATACCTAGAAACAGACTTCAGAGTAAACTTTGAACAGCCATTGCAAAGAAGACTGWATAGTTAGCACATAATAAAATATGTTCTCTGCTGCCTAGCGACATTTAAAAGAAAGAGAAGGAAATGCTATGAAAATTAAATGTTTTATTTAATTTTTCGCAAGTTCCAATCTAAAGTGCATAACCACAGTTACCAGTAGCCACAACAGGCCAGACTTTCTACAAGAGAGCCCATTAGATTAGGACACATTATGGCTAAAAATATGGCTAAAAATTGTCTTCTTTCAGCCTGCTCTGTACTCTTTCCAGCAGGATCTCTTGAGTCTCACAGTTTCCTTTAAAGGAAGCATAACATTTTAAATATGGTGCCCTAATTTAGTATGAAGCCATTTAGGGAATTCATTAGAGCAAAGATTAGACTTCAGTGAGGACCTTGACCTCAATAGTTTTTCTGTTTACWTGTGTGATGGGAGAAGTTTTTGAAAGAAACAGCAAGGCCAGCTCCTAATTGATACATTTTCCCACAACTATTATTTTTTTTTTTATTTAGAACCTAGATAAAAAATATTTACGTGTTCACCTTAATTTTGTTCCAATTTTTCATTTGAGCTAATTTTTTATAGAAATACAGTATTTTAAAAAGTAACATCAGTCCTAAGCCTGTATGTTTGTGGGCTGGCAGCTGCTTCAGCTGCATTTCTGAGGAACATGGAATAGGGAAGAACAAACAATATCTTCTGTGGTCCTGGACATGTTGTTCTGACAGCAAGCAGTTGCATGTGCATGTATTCCTCTGAATTTGTAAAATGAGAAGTAATGTTGGCAATGTTAGAATGACTCAACTTACTGCTTATCTGTTTGTACCCATTTCTGTAAGCCTYGGGGGCAAATAGACATCAGTAGATTGCATGAAGGACAGACATCATCTTGTCCAAACCATAATTTGGGGCAGAAAGGAACACTTAACTCAGAGTAACTGGCTTCCTGTGTAACAATTCATCTATTACACAAAGATTAAATGGTGTGTTTCTTTGGTTTTTGATATTTCATTTCTTAAAGCAAAAAAACATTAATCAACACATTGTCCTTAACACTGACAGACTGAGCTATTTTCTATACTTAATAATATAAAAACACATCTAAGATAAATTCCTGAAATTTATTTGGTGATAGACTGGCAGTCTACTTACATGCAAGACTTATAAAATCATCTTGTTATTGTGAACTGCCTTGTGTGATTTTTTTAAGTAACCTGTAAATGACTCTTGGAACATCTGTTTTTATGGTTGTAAATCCCTATAAAAACGAGTACAAACTAATCCTGCTTTCATCAGATATACTTTCTTTTTGTTTCAGAGATTACTATGCCCAGAAGGTGAATATGGAGTCACAGCACCGAACTCTAGCCCAAGAACAGAAGTATTGTGTGTGCTTTAAAGCAGGTTGGTAGCCTTCAAATATTAAAATACTCTGTACAGCTTGTCTCAATTCCAGCAAGCTGCCAGTCTGCCCTGACATGCTCCAGCAGCTCTGCTTCAGCCTGTTCCTGAGCTTGTAAAGGAGTTCTTACAAGATACCCTTCCAGCTTCCATTCTTTCTGTCATGATTTACAAGACACTGTACCTATAAGAATTTAATTTACCCAGCTTGTCAAAAAGTCTGGATTTTTGCTGGAATTCAGATTTTATTCTTTTAATTCTGTCTTTGCTGCAAAACTTTGAGTCATATCTTGCTTTTTTTTCTAGCACAACCCCTTTCTTCAGAGGCTGATTGATTATACTGCACTGTTTGCCATCAGCCCAACACAATTACCTCCATGGCACTGTGGAACACTGAAAAAGGAACACAAATTCCTGGAGAAATATCTTTTTAAATGTAATTTATGGATAGGTTGCAGTAGTGGTACAGWTCCCTTCAGCAATTTTGCATATTACACTGAACAGTGTAAGAAAGGGACATGATTTTTTTTTCTGGGTTACCTTTTTTAAACCCTTTAGGAGTCACCCACAGAACATTCCCCACATACACTTTTACCTCTCCCATCACTTAGGTCTGTATAAGCTCTTGCTTACATGAACAAAGATGTCAGTATAACACATTTCCTACATTCTTAATAGCGTTTTTCAGTCAAGAAGTCAACATTTCCTTTGCATAGGAATTTCATTGCCAAAATCTTTTGCGTCTAAATGGATCTGTTTCCATTCATAATATTTGTGTACACAAAACATCTGTCCATGAGAAAAACAGAAATATCATATAAAGATGGCTAGTACAGCTTAAAGTACAAAGAAGGTACTTGGAATTCTTACCTTAAAAATGCTTCCTGTGTGATGAAGGATTTGACTCAGCACTCAGATCTGTAAAGTAAAAGTACTTTTAATGAAGAGTCCAGGTGAAACTCAGTCTCTAATGCGGTGGTAGTTAACAAAACTGACTCTTAAATGCTTGCACTTGTGACATTAACTTCCTTTTTGGCATCAAAACAGAAGAGAATTCTACTTGCACAATCAGTTTGTCTTATCAGTGGCTGCTACCTACTTGTACATGTTGTTCTTCAGGTTTACAGTTAACGTCATGTATGCAAAAAATATTCATCAAATATGTTTTATTTACACAATGCTTTGAATGACCATGCTTTTGTTTCCATCAGTAGTTCTATTACAAGTTCATTCTACAATGTTCTTACAAGTTCATTTTTGGAGTCAGTTGTTTAATTTATTCACATAATACTATATATGCAAATTGTTTGAAAAAAATAAATTGTTATTGTAGTAGCTACAGAAGCAGTAAATGCTTGTGAATGAAGCGAGTTCTGAAATTCACAGGCACTGGGGCTGGGGAGGGGAATGGCTGCCTTGTGAGGTGTTCTCTGCCCCTGCTGCTCTTGTACTCAGAGTCCAACAGTGCCCAAAAGCAGAACCCTTCTGTTATCTGCCATGGYATCTGGCTCCACAGGCCAGCCCAGGCATCAGTATTACACACAGCTGACAAATACCCCGATAACAGTTTCTTCTCCTTCAGATGAATAGTATCACTTACAGACCTATTTTCTTACCAGACAATGATACTTAAGAAAGATGATGCTGGTGAGTTTCAGGCTTTAGTCTGTGCTACCTAGATAATTTAACTCCTTCATTGGTATACAATGGAAGTATCCTCACATAAAAGACTTGTAGCAGCTTGAGAAAATGAGAAGGCAGTGCAAAAATGAGAAGGCAGGGTAACAAAAGGTACATTATATCCACTRGACAAGCAGCCTGAGCAATTCCATMTCTAACCAAGTTTTAGAATATTATTTTTCATTACTTCATCCAGCCATATTATCGGGCTTTACAAGGGATGCCTTGCTTATCKCCTTATTATCAAGGATACAAACAGCACTAGGGCTTTTTTTTTTTTTTCCTGTAGCTATTATTCATCAGCATTCACAGTAACACCCTTCTGTAGAAAGCTTGGGAGCAGCCCAAGTGTCAGCCCAGGATAGCAAAGCACAGCAGTGGCAGCACCTTTTCTCCCCTCACACACAYGAGGGTCAGTTCTGCCTGCAGAGGCTGCTCAGCAAACAGAACATGTGCAGAGTGTGTAGCACAGGACCAATTCTCAGAATTCATAGAGTTGCTTAAAAGAAAGCACATGTGTTACTAGGACATGCTTTCTCATTGGATTTATGTATGTTATGGTGAGATCTGAACTCCCCAAATACCAGGTACATGACAGGCTGGTATAGTAAGTTCATTCCTACTTATGAACAAATTTCTCGTATTAGAAAGTAAATTCTATAATTTGGAGACAAACCACATAGTAGAACATAATTTCATTTTTTATCTTTGCTGTCTATCAAAGCTTGTTTTATACTGAGCATTTGACACAATGCTGCTGTGGCTGGAGAATTAAAAGCAATGTCCCTATTCAGTGTTATTCAGTGTTACACTGACATTTACTTCCCTTCCCAGAAATGGCWGGCTGACAAGGCACTTAGACTCAAATGTTGTGCAGAGTAAACAAGAACTCCTACAAAGAGCAGAGCTGATGAAGCCTTCCAGGTTTTTAATAGATTTGAACCCCTAGCTCTTTTTCTTCCATGGATTTCCTGTTTGATAAGGATGACCTCTCATTGCACAAMTAATGCTGTTGGTATAAAAGATCACTGAACATTATTCACCATTTCCATGCTAAACCAGGTTGCCATGCAGCTGCACATGCAAATCCTGTGTGTCTACAGTTTTGACCCAATATCAAATTCTTATCAAAAAAGCAAATTTATAAGGTGGGACACCCTTTCTCATAGAGCTTTTATTGTCAAGTCTTGAGTCTGTCCTAGTTATCCTGTGAAAGCRGCTTTGCCCAATGCCTCAGGTAGGAATTTCAGGTGACAAACCCCACCAACTTCTTGTTCAAGTTTACTCACAAAATTAGATTTATAATCAATGCTACTGTTTCATCCTTTCCCTATATAATAATTTCAAATGTTACACACTTTTATACTTCTCTGCAAAGTGCCACAACAGCACCAGAAGTGCATAGAGTCCTTGCAGTGCAGGGGAAGCACTACACACAGAAATTACATCCTTATTTCTAAGCATCTCCTTTTCTTTTTGCTACTCATTTAATGCTAAAACTGTCAACTAATTTCTGAGACTTGTTTCAAATTTTCACTTTTTTTTTTTTTTTTTTACATGGCAAACCCAGCAAATGCTATCTCAATGCAATTTCCATTACCTTACATCTCATGCACAAAATTTAGGACCTTTCAGAATTCATACTGCAAATAGATATAATTAATCTATGGAAGTTACCCAACAAAGCAAAGGAGCAAAAACACACAAAAAAGAGACTCAATGAGAACTACAACAGGCATTTAATGAGATTCCACCTACTTCAGCAGCACAGGGCTCTGTGCTTACTTGGAGGGAATCAACTTAGATGACTGAACGATTGTGAAATTAATCTCCAGTATGATCCCACTGACTTCTCTGGTACTACACTGGGCACAAGGCTGGCTCACATGCTATAAAAAGCGTTGGCATAAGCACAAAGAAGTTCAGGAAAAATGTTGGAGGATTTGTTTTAAATCAACAAAGCAAGATTTAACTTTGGACTTASTATTTTTCTGTGGTGTAACTTACTGGCAATTCCTCCTAATACTGGATTAAGAAGTTTAAAATAAGCCATAATAAGCCATATTCAATATCTCAGGAGGTCTACAGTAATAATACCAATTAAGCTTAATAATCTCCTAAGTCTGCAGGTCTAAGACATTCCCCTGGGTGTTAGGTGATACTTCAGCCAAATACTGATATGTCCCATTCAGGCAAATAAACAAATCAAGTTTAAGAGGCCTGACATTAATCTAAAATAATGATAAATAAATGCTATTAAGTTTTTATCTAGTGATCAACGTATCCCCAGAAGGATTTATACATTTTCCCCTGCCCCAGGCCAGATGAGGAAATGGAAMAAGGATGCGTAATATTCAATGACAACATCATGGGGTATAGGCCTGTCTGAAGACAGAATTGGTGCAAATCCATCTGGAGCTGATAAGTGGGCTTTCTGAGAATAATCATTCATGATATTTCAAAGCAAACTGCTCCATTTGCAGAGAAGATATGAACCCCTCCTCCTCCTGTTCCTAACACACCTTTTAAGGTTCAGAGAAAAGAGGAAGGGGAAGAATTACATTTCAAGAACTAAATTTCAGAATCTGCTGGAGAATTTTACATCATTGGTTCWACAAGCTTTATACTACTACACTCCTTACAATTCAGCCAAAATATTTCAGATTATGCTGGCCATTCAATATCCAAAAATACACTGTGGGAGCTTCTTGCTTCTGCTTACAGGCAGATGTATTGAGGTGGCTGTGGAGCAGTACTCAGGCAGGATTATCAGGAGTTTTATTTACTGCTTATTTTTTACTGCTTTATTTATAGACATTCTATTGACTCAACTTGAATTTATACCAATTGGGTTTCATTATTGGGTTTCATCCCAATTTGTACAATGAGAGTTGTGCTGCTCACAACTGGTTTTATTTTCAAAGTATCTTTTCAAAGTATCTACTTCTCTGGTTTTATTTTCAAAGTATCTTCTCTTAAACTCTGCCTTTTTAGTCTGGCAGTGACCAGTGGCACAGGTAATTTCCATTTCTTTGCTAAAACTCACCTGCTTCCAAGAAAGGAAAGGACAGCTGTTTAATAGCAATAACTACTCCAGTTCTGGAAGCCTGACTTTCCTCCGAGGTGCAAACCAGGCTAAAGCCAAGCAGGACCGGGGCTGCCACCTGCTGTGCAAGTTTAATTTCTGCTCTCCATTACAAAAGTGAGTAATTTTGTACCAAACGGTTAATTGAAGAATGCCGATGTCTAGCTTGACTTCCTTCTTAAAAAATCCTTTAAAGGAGAGGAATTTGGCACAGATGGCAATGGGGAAAAGCACAGGCGTGGTGCAGACTCGTTGTGTCTCCAGGCARGATCACTGGGGTAGGTGCCTCAGCTGAGAAGGTCACACACACCTGCTCTGTCACAGTTGTTCATGTGGGTACTGTCTACATGTGCACAACCCAATGTACTTCAACCTCTGCAAAAGAAATATCTCAAAATACCAACTCCTGGGGACATTTGAACTCTTTTACAGTGTGCGAATAACTGTGTAAGAACTGTCTGCAACCCTACAGGTGATAGAAACTTTCTGCTAAATGTCCACCAAATTGCTCTTGCCTGCTTGACCGGTGCTTCCTTTCCTGTTCATTTGGGTTTTGTTTGTTTTGCTTTTAAGAGAAGCAGATTTTATATAGATACCAAGTATTTTTAAAATATCCTTGTTTCACTTACGTAATTTGCAAATCACAGAATCTCAGGGCACTACAGAAATAGGAGAAGGCATGCACTAGTATTGTGGTGAAGATTTGAAAGAATCTTTTAACAAGAAAACTGTACCTTATATTCTGCTTGTGTGGCTGAACCTCTAGAATTTTCTTTGTTTATATAGCAGCTATTTGTGCTCTTTGGACTTAATAAAACAGCAGCAAATGGATCTGAAAAACAGGAATAACCTGAAATGTTTCAAGCTGGAATATAAGGATTTTTGTTACTTCTTTGCCCCTTCATTGGAGAATTTTTTCGATGGCATGCTCCTAGGAGCTCCCTTGAGCTTACAGACTCCAGTTTCAGCTTATCCCTTTTTYTCTGTTTCTAGTAAAGAAGGCTTTACAGAAACAATTTGGGCACATTTCTTCACCATTTGWCAGAATTTTATACAGAAAAATCTGTTACTGAGCTCCTAAGATCTGCTGGGTAACAACCTGTACTGAGTACCACAGCATTGACCTCCCACCCTGGCAACAAAGGATTGTGACAGGGTTTGGGTTTGGGAAGAAATCTTCCCAGTAATCAACCAGAGGAGAAAACCCAGCCCCTTAGCTCTGAAGCATGGTGAATACCATCAGCCAAGCTGTGAAAACACATGTACACAGGCCATGAATCCTGATAAATATAGAAAACTCTGTGGTAAATATTTTTAAGATTTATGAAAAAGCCTAAGAGGGGCTGAGTGATCTGGAAATCACAGACCTGAAAAKCTTTTTTACCACTCCTGTTCTATTACTGGAAACTGTTTGCAACCATCCACTGATGTGGGATGAATAAAGGAGCCAATGACTACATGATTCATCTGGACACCAAGATGAGAACATAATCTGAGATATTAAACCTGCGTAACATATTTTCTTGTTTCCTTCAAACTCTCTGCACTACACTGGCTTCAGCAAATAACACAAAAAAAACCCCTCTTATATTTAAACATCACCTCCCTTACAAAATTGCAAGTTCCTTTCTACCCCATCTAATCGGAGAACTATGAAACCTATTTCACCCTTTCAGATCTAACATGGGAGAACACAATTCCTGCCTTCCTTCCTGCAAACATTGACACCTTTTCCAAACATCTGTTCTATCAAAATGCTTGGTGTGCCAAGGCCCCTGCCAAGCCCTCAGTGACCACATGTTCATCATCCTTTTCATAGAAACAGGCACATACATATTCTTGGAATTTAAAGTAAAACTCCCTTATAGAAGAGTATTGTGTCTCATGCAGGTGTATCATGTATTGTTAGAACTTGTCCAATTCACACAATTATAGAAYGGTCAGGGTTGGAATCTCATTTCTTCCACTGGACCAGGCTGCTGTATCTTACAGGGAACAATTTCTACCTAATCTCTAATGTAAAACAGCCCCTTATCAGTTTAAAGCCATTCTTCCTTGTCCTGTYACCMAATGYCCTTGTCAAAATTCCCTCTCTAGTTCTCTTGGAGCCCCTTTAGGCACTGGAAGATGCCCTACAGGCCTCCCTGGAGTCCTCTCTCCTCCAGCCTGAACAGTCCCAACTCTCCCAGCCTGATTAATAGCAAATTCTTACTATTTCATTTCCTACGTGTAGCAAAGTAGTCATAGCAACATCCTCAAGAAATAAAACAACAAAACTTGTGCTGTTACTGAAAGCGAAGTTTGTGTGTGTGTGTTATTGTATTAGTTAGAGTGCTGGAGTGAGCATTTCAGGGGGTGACCAACCACCAGAGGGCTCGCAGCTCCTCCCAAGCTGTTCAATGAAATGGTTAAATGAACCTTTCCATAACGAAGGTGTTAAACATGACCTGTGTCCAGTGTGAGGCTCCTACTCTTTGTGAAATGTATTAGCYTGCACAGAAAACATGCTAGTACACTTACTTTTCTTCAGTAACTTACTGACACACTAAAAACATCTCTCACCATGGTTCTTGTCATGGGCTGCACAGGAATGTCAGCTCCAGCACCTCCTTCTTCACTGACCCCAGTCTCTGCAGTTGTTTTCCTCACATATTCTCACTCCTTTTCTCCAGGGTTCTTCCTGCACAGGGTTTTTTCCCCTTCTGAAATGTTATCCCAGAGCTGTTGTCTCTGTTGTTGATGGGCACGTCCTTGTCCAGCAGCAGCAGGTCCATCCTGGAGCTGGCCTGCCTTGGCTCTGTTGGACATCAGAAGCTTCTGACAACTTCACAAAAGCCACCCCTGTAGCCCCCTCAGCTACCAAAACCTTGCCATSCAAAGCCAATACAAAGGTGTAAGAGCAGCCTTTTGACATTTTAAAGCATTTAATTTCATCGATTATATTCACAGAAATGTTCAGGTGKGTGACTGATATATGGGCATGCTAATAAATGATGGGAGGGTCTAAYAGAACCCAGGTTTGGCTCAGAAATTTGTGTCAAAAATGGACACTGCTACATCACTCACTGTAAAGCTGAGGTATCCAACACCTAACAAGACATGAAAATACTCAGTGGTAACACAATTATAAGGCATAATAGACCTGACCACATACTATTCCATGATAGAATTAAATGGTACAGATTTAATACAATTTAATTAACCAGAGATTACATCATGTCCTYGTTCTCCTTCCTACTTTTTGTGTTGTTTCTGAGACTGGCATTGCATTTGTTTTACATTATGTTAAATATAGCGGTTCCCTGACTTTGAACATGAAATGTCATTGTGGTATAAATAACAAAGATAAATTCCACACAAGAGGTTAGGAAAGACACAGTGTTCTGAATCTCTCAGGTTGAGGTTTATAAGTAGTGACAGTATCTCATAATCTGAAGTTAATTTTTAGTTTTAAAACTAAGAACTCATTTGTAGCCAAAAGGGTTTTCAGTAAGTCATCATGGATGTCAGTGTGCTCAATAAACTATAGCAAAACAGAACAAAAATAGAAAGCACACGTTCTTCTCCCTGCATATGWATGTAGATTTAGAGTGTACCTCCTACGTGTACCAGTCACAGCTAAAATCAACTCTAACAAACAATTGGAGACTGAGAAAAGTGCTGTTAAGGCTCAGCTTCCAAGAGAAAGGGTTTAGATGGTTCTTTGTAAAAACGCCTTTTATTATACTTTGCAATAATATGGAGCTAGTACTGGACATGAAACAAAGCAAATGCCTTGAAAACTGAAAAATGGCTAAACAACACTGGACACAAATAGAAGGGAGTGCTTTAAGGCAAAAATATTTGGTTGCTGATGTGGGAAAAGAGCAGTCATCTTCTTGTTAGTTCTCAAGATACTTCAAGTTTAAGGAGAACATCTGGATGGAAACCTTAATTTTCTTAAGAACACAYGTGGTTTATAGCAGATCCATTTTTTCAAATTCAACACGAATATTTTTCCCCAAGCTCCAAACAACTTCAGAGAATGCATTTGCTCTTTTGGCATATGAAACTACAAAGAAATATATTCCCATTTCTTGGATGCCTCCTCCCCTTGTACTGCAGGCTGACTGTACTGTTTGACCTTTTGATTTCAACACAAACAATCAATGTGCAGATAAACTGTTAACTATGATTTTCTTTATCTCAGAGCAAACTTCACTCACTCATGTTATTTCTGTATTTTCCCCTGCTTTTACTCCACCTGGTTTTTGTGTCTATTAATACTGCAGCATTTTATGTAAGGGAAAAACAAACCCAGATAGTGCAAACATGACAGAAATGTGAATCAGTGAGAAGCTGGTTCATGCAGTTGTCATCTAACAAGTTTCTGTTGGTGTTTTATAGAATTATTTTCAGTCCATCAGGTAAAAAAAAAACGATGACAATATGATATGCTATTTAAATGTGTATTTTGAATGTTTCTAGTTGACATTTACTTATTTTTCAGTATTGTCTAGCATATGTTCTAGCTAAATTAGCTGACAGGTAGAGATAGGATAAATGCAACAGCCTTTCATCTTTCTCTCAAGAAAATGCCTTGAGAGGAAATCAGCRATTATACTACCACAAGCCTTTCTTTAAATTCATAAAAAATGCATGTGAGCAACTGATTCAAYAGAAGGAAGTCAGAGTAACTGATGGAAGAATCTCTATGAACCTAGATTTGTAGCAAGAAACAGCAAAATAAGAACAAAGCCACCCTGCACTGAGTAACTTGCTCTAAGTATTTGCCTCCCGAAATCAGTGAGTTGTYCTGCATGGCAGCTCGTGATCATGATCTGCCCTGGGGCAGGGACACCTCCCAGTGCCCCTCGAGGCTCMRAGAGCCCTTASCCAGCATCTCRCACCTGCAGCAAGGCAGGAATGTTTGATGTCACATCAAAATGTGTATGGTATCCTCCTGTCATGGATGTGTACCCAACTACAGCTTCATTGTGAGCAGTGCAGCCAGCAGAAATGTTCAAGTGCCACCAGACTATCACAGTCTATTTCCCATTTTCAAAGCAAGTAATCAGCCCTTGCCACAACCAGTAAAGCATTGCTTGTAGTCCCACTGCTTTCACAAGTGATCCTGGGTTTGATTACTTTCTGAAGAATGGATAAAATGAGAAGAAATTTCTTAAGCCTAWAAAAGCACTTCAGGAGTTAGAATTCAGCCCAGAGTGTCAAAGCCATCCGAACAACAAAAAGTTCATTGAAAATAAGGACAGAGGAAGGATGTACATGTACAGACTTCTGGAGATTGAACCTCRGTAGGGGAGCAATTGTCCTAATTTGTGAAGGGAAAGTACATTTGGTTTAATTCCTGGGCTACACAGAAYGAAGCAAGAAGGCCAAGTGAAAAGTGAAAAGAGGTAGGATGTAAGCAGGAAGCCAAGGAGACTGTGGTTTCTATTTTGTRCAGAAACAGGCCTTCTGGTTTACAAGTGTTGTTGCTTTCTGTATACACGACTTGAATATATTCATGCCCATAGTCTGCCAGTGCTGCCCAGAAGCTGTTCTAAGTCTCATTCTGACTGCTCAAAGCATATTTCAGCCTGCAACACTATGCCCAGTACTGTCCTTCTGACCAAAAAAAAAAAAATTATAAACAAGGAAGACTTGTGAATATTGTATTCACCAGAATCATTTCAGGACTTAAAATATAATTTGTTTTGTTGCTCGTTTAGCTTGTGGGTTTTTGTTTTGTTTTTTTTTGTTTTTTTTTTACACAACCTACAGGTGTAACTACATACTGGTGTGTACAATCACATTTCTAAAGTACAGTAGCAGAGCTTGGTGCTGAGGAAAGGTCTCAATCTATGTAATTAAATTCRAAGGATTTGAGGACAGGCTTAAGCTAAGCATGTGCTTAAATGCTCTTCTGAATAAGAATTAAGCTCTTTTAACCCTTCTGCTTTGAAGTCCAACTTGTGATGCTTGTTGATGACATCTACCCCATACAAAATTTCAGGCCTTGCCTTTACTTCTAGGTTTACTTAAGATGGAATTTGCAAATGATACATTAGGGAGAGACACGATGCAGAGTTTTGATTTCCAGAGAGAGCATAAGCTGCCTTTAAAATTCATTCCTTGTTAGGGAGCARTGAGAGTGGGGCTGCCCCAYARAGGCAGTGATCCAGGAGCCAAGRGGGACYATGCAGGGACAYTGACCTGAACAAGGGTTCATCCCAGAGCATCCAGCCTGGCCAGGAGAACAGGGCTGGGACTGTGACAGGGGCTGTAAGAGCCCAGTGATCATTAGGGAAATGAGAAGGGACAAGCCAGGTCCAAGTCAGTCCAGGAAGCCCACTCAGCAAGTCAGGAAAGGCCAGAGCTGAGGACAGAGTCTGTGTAAAGCCCAGCCTGGGGGAGGACTGGGTGGTCAAGGACTCCTGCATGCCCAGGGCCTGGCATTTCTTCATGGATTAACATTAGATTTCACCATTTTCATATTTAAAGAAGCCACTGACAGAAAAAATAAATCTCATGCTAGATACAAGAACAAGCCTCAGGCTCTCGTGCAAACATTTTAGTTGCTGGAATTTATTTCTTTTAGGGAACCATTTCTATTGACATAGAGATATGTGTGTTTACAGTGRATCCTAGCAAGATCCTGAATAACTGAGAGAAAGGATGAGAACGAATGGTTAATAAACAGAAAAGAGCAATGGCTTAGTGTTCAGTCARTGATATTAAATTGTTATTTACAGATTTCCATGTGCTTTTCACAGAAGTTGAAGAAACTGAGAGAAAATGAAGGAACTGTTCCTAAGCCGTCCAGCAGATTGAGATCAGAGAACCAGATCTTTTGGATTTATATTGGGCCACAGTCTCAACATGAATGATCCATGTTGTGCTGTTGCAAAGAAGTGTCAGTTGTACCAGGATATTCAGTTTTATACCAACAGTGTTCTTTCTTTCTAATGAGTGGAAAATCACAGCAAGACAAGAAATCAGCAGGTCACCTCATCCATTGCCACGACCTAGAGTAGGATCAAATAGATCAGCAAAGTGCTCCAGGTTACACCTAACTCTGGAATTATAATTGTAAAGTTAATAAGCTTCCTCATACAGTGAACCAGAGCGCCCCAGAAAAATTAATGCTGGCATAAGACAGYGAGACAGAAAATGAGTAGCAAGGGGAAGAGGAAAGGCAGAGATGATTTATACCACTATAATGTGCTGAACTATGATGCAACTTTATCTTACTGAACATCTTTTTTATTATTTATTTTACAGTATGTTTCCTGAATGATCAAAATGTTTTAAAATGTAATTCTGTGTCCTCCTCCAGCTTTGCATCACCTGCAAAATTAATAAGAATTTTCTCTGTTCTGTTCTTTACATTGTTAAYAATAACAAAAAGACCTAGACTGAAGACAGGCTCTGGAAAACSAGGAAAACCAACAATGTATCCTTTTCTTTTGACAGTGAACTATTGCTTGCTATGAACTACTGCTTGCTATGCAGTCAGTTTTGTACTGACCTTATAATACATTTATCCAGACTGTATTTCTTTAACTTTTTAAAGAAAATATTATGTAAGTGTCATCAACATAATCAAGCTGACAATAGGTTCTGTCTGTTAGGAACAGGCCTATCCATAAGGCCTGTTTCCTATTGGAGGTAAAAATCAAGTTATCTGGTGTGATTTATTTTTGAYAGATCCATGTTGACTGCAATTGTTCTCTGGTTATCATCTCGGTGCTAATAAAAGTTTGTGAGGTTTATTTGTTCCAAGATTTTTCCATGAATTTAAGTTAGTTACACTTAAATCAAGCTGCATTTCTCTGGCTCCATGCCCCCTCTTATAACAGCAATTTACAGTTGCCTGTTCTGTCCTTCCAGTATATCATTCACMTTCTTAATTCTTCAATTGTCTTTTAGTCATGTTCACAAGACTCAATTTGGTTCACGTGAGTGCTCCTTATCTGTTCTTTACCTACTCTAGGCTGAGATAATTTTGTTCTCAGCATCACCAGTCCCAACTATTTGCTTGTGCAGTCTGATACAACAGAGGCACCAATCCCTTTAGCTTTCTTCATAATTTGTTGACAGATTTTCTTTTCTGTTGAGTAGGGAGTTACTAATTTCTCTGTATCCTTCTTAGTGCAAGTATACATAAAGAGCAGTTTTTATCTGGTAGCTCTTGACTCAATGGTTTTGCAGCAATACTTTTTTTTCAGTCTTTCTTTCTTATTCTTAGTGATTTGACCCATCTTCCTTTGTGTTTTCTTCATGTGCTTAAGGTCAATAGAGACCTCATGATGTGACCAAGCTAAGCTATTTCTGTTCTACTCACAATTGGGATAAATGGCCCTTTGAATTATTTTCTAAAGCATCATTTCTTTTCTTAACTCCTTTCTTTAGACTTCCTTCCTATGAGGTCTTAATTATTCATTACTTAAGTCTTTAGCTTTCATGACATCTGTCTTTATTTAGCTCTTTTTTCTTTTTCTTCAGTGGACAACAAGCTGTCATTTTGCAAATGTTTTTTTGTGAGCAAAATACTGTCCACTTTGATGTTCTCAGCCAGTTATTATTCACTGAAAGTCTAAAAAAACCACAACTCCAAACCGCCCAAACAAGCCCTCATAYTCTCGTGTCTGGGCCATATTTTAAAGAAATCTAACATCTGAAATACCAGCACCTGACAATGTACTGCTGTTCTAATGGAGGGGATTTTTCACGTCACCAAAGATAAACTCAGCGAAGAAGTCAGAGAAACAGACCCCAGAAACTGGATAAGGTGAGAGAGATGCAAATGCAGAGACAAGGTATGAAACTGCCCGGGATTGCTTTTAGCAGCAGTAGTTATCCTCTTGTATGTGACTGAGGGAGTGGAAAGGGACAGATCTCCTCCAGGTTGCTCATGGCAACAGATAACTCAATTGGTAGACCCCTAAGAGAAAATACTCTGCTTATCTTTGGGAGCAGTAACCCTGTGTTTTAGAAATAGAGTATCTTTTTGAACAGTAATCCTGCGGTTTAGATATAGAAGAAGAAGAAAACTGCAGAATATTGATGTCGTGCTGAGCTGCTTGAGTTTTCAGGCTGTGAAGCAGGGTAGTGCAGCAGGTGTGTGTTGCAGATACATGTGTGTCCAGTTCATGGGGAAGGCATTTGCAGGAGCTTTGTGCTCCAGGTAAAGATCAACAATAAGTATTWTAACGAATCAGCAGTGACTGAAAAAAACAGCGTTTTGTAGAATTCTTATTAAACTCAAATTGTGGAAAGGAGTCCTTGAAAATTTTGGAAAAGCCTGGTGGGACCCCTTCTTTCCAAAACAAGGGGAGTAATTTCTTCCACAGCAGAATGGCAGTGCCATACTGCCTCCAGCTTTATAGGCCAGGGGTTGCTGCCCCTGCATCTATATAGAAATCACTTTGATTTAGCCAGTATTGATACCTGACTGGTCTTTTCAAACTTATTTGTGGAATTAAGCTTTTCTTTTCAATTAGTCAGGCTCAACAGTTTGCCTGGTGATGGTGCTGTCCTAGTGCTGTCCTGTGGAGAAGAAAACTCCTTGTAATGATGAGGATGGGGAGAGCAATGTGCTGTGTGTGGGTTATGTGAAATAAAATCTGTAGGACAAGACAGTTCTCAGGGCATGTCCATGTCTCTGACTGCCTTGGCAATATCACCTTAACCTGCTACTGCTTTGTGGATCTCCACAGACCCTTGCCTTTCGGTCACGGACTTACGTACTTGCAGTACAACCTCTTCACAGTGCCACGAACCAGGAAACAAACCTGGACTGCTGCACAGGGCTCGGTGTGGCACACATAGAAGTAAATCGTCTAAGCACAAAGACAAGTGGGGTCTGTGCTCAGAGCAAGGCACTGAGGTGGCTGGAGGTACCCGTGTGGGGCACTGGGCACACCTGGCTCCGTGTGCGGCACTGGGCACACCTGGCTTCAGGCATCTGCCCATGTCCAGACCGGGGCTGGGCTGGAGCCCCGCTAGGGTTTGTCCCTGCCTCGTCCGACCTACCTATAGCTGCTGTAAAGGCACTTGAAAAACTCGTTTATCGAGTTAAGGTCGCTGCCGATCGGGTCGGCGAACAGGACGGYGCTGACGGGCGTGCAGAGCTGTGCCCGCTCCTTGCCGCCCTCCCGGCCGGTGGCACTGAGGGGGSGAACCGCGGGCAGCTGCGCGGGGCTGGCTGCGATGAGGAGGAGGAGGAGGAGGAAGGGGGGCAGCCGGGCGAAATCAGCGGCAACAGGCGGCAGGCAGCCGCGGACGGGGAGCGCGCACATGCCGAGAATGCAGCGGCGGCGAAGGGAGGCGGTGGGGAGCGGAGGGAGGCGGGCGCAGCCGTGGCGGAGGGAGGAGCGGGCGGCCGGGCGCAGCCAATTCGGGGGACCCGTCCATTTTTCGGCGTGAGTCAGGCACGTCGGTGGGGTGATGCTGCGGCTCCGGGCAGGGGCCGGGCCAACCGCGGGGAGCGGCCCGCCCGCTCGGGCCCGGAGTGTCGGCCGTGCCCGCGCTGCCGCTGAGCGGAGCGGTGCTTCCTCCTTGCCGTCCCTCGCCGGGGCCGGCGCCATGGCCGGGGGCGCCGGGCCTGCCGCTCCCTGACACCCGCCCGCCCGCGGAGGTACTGCGCCCGCGCCCGGGGATGCGGGGGATGCGGAGGGACAGCGGGGAGGGCTGAGGGGGCCGGACACGGCGCTGGCCGCGGGTGAGGGCAGCCCAGGACGGGGAGCAGAGGGAGAGCGGTGGGCGGCAGAGCCGGGCGGGGAGAGGAGGGCTCCCGGGGCGGGGGCTCTGGATCTCGCAGGCTCCGTGCAGCTGCGGCCTCTGCCTCCCCTCAGGCTGCTGCGTGCGGGACTCCTCCGGGCAGCGAAAGGGAGCTGAAGAACTGCCCGTGCCCCGAGCGGAGCTGCCCGCTTCTCCCGGAGCCTGGCAAGGAAGGGCTGCAGCAGGAGCGTCTGGGCGTTTCATGCTCCGGCAGCCCGGCAGCATTTTGGCTTTGATTCCGTCTTGCTCSTACCTGTTCCTGGAGAGGAGGCACCGTCCCGCCATGTCTCGGTACAGCCTCCACAACCTCCTGGACTGGATGTATGGCGGGGTGGACCCYAGCTTTGCCGGCAATGGAGGGCCGGAATGCGCCGCCTTTCTCTCCGGCCGGCAGCGCTTGCTGGAGAGTTTGGTCTTCCTCAGTGTGGGCATCGTGGAGATCCTGCTGTCCTTGTGGAAGCTCAGGCAGCTGCATGTCCGGGAGCTGGAGAACCTCCTGCAGCAGCCCCAGACTAAGCAGGAGAGCCTGGGCAAGAAYGTGCTGCTGGTGCTGCTCTGCCTCATCTTTGGGCTGGAGGTGGGATTCAAGTTCGCCACCAGGACTGTCATTTACCTCCTGAATCCGTGCCATGTGGTCACAATGATGCAGGTAAGGCTTGTGCAAGGTCACCTGGAAGTTTGCTTTTGTGGTGTACTTGTAAAACTGTAGGGGTTTTTTTTCCCATAGTCGGTTTGTGGATCAAAAGTACCAATGCCAAGAATTTGCATAAATATTTTAAAACTTAGCTTTTTAGTGAGTTGAATAGAAATCTATAAAAAAAAGTCAGATGAAAAGGTGAAATTATAGCTATAACTAATGTCCAAATCTCTGGTTGAAAGTGTACATAATTAAGGCTTTCTTATAACTTGCCCTCACCTGATCCTTGTTTCAAGAATAGAAGATGCTGTTTTTACTGTCAGCAGTGCTAAAATTTGCACTGAATCTACTGATAACAAGATTGATGTAAAACCAGCTATGTAATTGGTGTGCAACTTTTTCAAGCAAGTGACATCTAGGGGTGTGATTGTATTTTATGAAGGTGTTGGAGAAGGAAATTACTCATTGTGGAGACAGTGTTGGTCTACCTTTCTAATTTTAGAGGCTGAATAACAGTAAGGAAACAGGCGTTACCTGTTTCTCTTACCTGAGGTGAACAAATGGATGTGACTCAATACGTGTGRATAAACCATAAGCTTTAATGACTTGTGGTATGGTTGTTGGTGTGTAATAGTGTGCAATTTGTGTAGATTTCAAAATAATGGATACATAGATAAACAGTTACTGAACTTGGATGTCTAAAGCTTGTAAGTTGTATTTGTTAATAGTCCTGTGCGTGTACTTAACCATCAGTTTYGCTAAGCTTGGTGAGGAGTTTGGGAGATGTCAAGAATATTATTATTTTGCTATTTGTACCCTCAACACTGAATAGCTTAGAAAATTCAAGGTCAAGAATTAATAAAAGAATGTTAAAAAGCTTTTCATAAAAGTTGCCMTGAGAGCAATGTCTGTCTAAGATCAATAACAGATAAAAATGAGATCAATGCCATTCTGGGCCTCCCCTTGCAGCATTTGAGATGATCTGGGCTAAATCAGATCAAGCCAGTTGTTGGATTCACACCTGGAGAGCGTTTCCTAAAGGGAAACGCTTTTCTGATTGTACCAGTAGTTTGAGGGAGATGGGTTTTATTTCTAGAAGGGGGAAAACAAGCTGCTGTAGCAATATTCAAGACCTTTAACAGCATTTAATTTACAGTTCCAGAAATTGTTTAGTAGGTTATATAAGTTCCTAGGCCATGATGCAGTGGTTGCTCAGTAGTTTACACCACAGGACACTTCCTTCCTGTGGAGTGATAAGAATTGTTGTGCAATCAGCCAGTCAGTATTGGGAGTGAAGATATGCAAGGACTATGAACAAATAATTGAAGTAAAATAATACAGCCGCATTCTATTTTTAGACAGCACTCAATAATAACTGGGAAATTTTCCTAATAATTCTCTGGAAAAGAGGTGATAATATATTAACAGGAGGATTTAAAAGTTTAGTTGTCTTTATGTTATCATGTTAGGAATAAATATTCAGCTGAATGCTTACACAAACATGATGGAGCTGGTTCTGTTCACCTCTTTTAATAATGCCCCCTGAAAGAGAGGTAGACACTAAAGCTCTGTAGTCAGGCATTGCCATCTCTTTTTGACTAATTGTGAAGTTATTTTAAATAATCATATGCTAATTACTCATTAGAATTGGTGTTCCAGTATTTGTGAAATTGAGAAGGTGTGCATATCAGCAAAATGCAGAAGTCCTGCCCCTTCGTCTTCAAAAAGGTGTATTAGAAATAGGCATGGGCTTAATGTGGAGAAAGAAAATAATAGCAAAACCAACAGCTTTCAGCAGAAAAAGAGGGTTAGATACAAAGATTGTCRATGACCTCCACCAGCAGACAGGTAATACATAGTTGGAATCTTGAAAACATTGTTTTTCTAGCCTGAATTTGCTGAGGGCRACAGATTTGTAAAATGAAATATATGATAATATAATTTGTCCTTCACTTCTGTTCTTGCAGTAGTTTGTATGTACAAACAAATCCTGCTGCTGTGTCTAAATAATAGAATGAACAAAGTAGAAGGTGAAGAGATGAAATGTGCTACAGCAATCAAGATCACTTCAAAGATAAACCAACAGTAGCTGTTGGTAAAGGTCTCTTTTTTCACTCTATTTCTGTTTTCATTTTCTTCAGCTGAGACTGTTTCACCTTAGCAGCAAAGACTCTGGGCTCTGAGCCAAAARTATTTGGAACTGAAAATCATCCTTGAAATTTTCTTTGCATAAAAGCTAAAGTCCTACYCTTGAAAGACCTAAGACTGAAATAAGATCAAAGTAAAATGGAAGTTARATGCATGTGCATTTGGGCAGACAATACAGCAGAATGTAATGGCTACTGAGTTTTACTCAGATGAGTCTGTTTTGATCAGGTGCCTGATTTCTGCCTATCATGCCAACCTGTGTTTAAATCTTTCTATAAGTGGACACAGCTGGTTTAGATGTGTCATTGCAAGGGTGAAGTGTTGATCAAGGGAATGTATTTAACTGYCTAAACAGGTCTCATGGTTAATCAGCTTCCCTGAATTTGTTGCTGTCCTGTCACCTGGTTGAATTACCTAGAAGCAGTGGCATGYGTTTCCTGCTCTTGGGTTTGGCTTCTTGCATAGCTTTATGGAGGAGGAAGGGTGTTTTTTCAYCAGTGTTGTGAGTGCAACATTATTGAGAGAGAAATCATTCAACTCTTAAAAAATTRTATATGTTTTATAGCAAAGGTGAATGGAAACTGGTGTGATTTCTCTGCCAGCTGTGGCATGGGGATGGGCCTTGTTTGTGCAGCATGTGGTGCTGCAGGGGGAGAAGTCTGTGTAGGAATTCATATTGCATTTTTTTTTTACATAAAAATGGTCTTTTTGAAAATTATCTGAATGCCTCTGTTAAAAAAGACAACAAAAACGAGCTACAAACCACTCTCCTTTTAGGATTGGGGATGTGATTTGATCAGTKCTGCTGCAAACCTGGCATAAAAGGGAAACATTAAATCCCTAGACTCTACAAAACCTATTTGCCTTTGCAGAGCAGAAAAGAAAAATCAGCATATGTTTAAGGAAGCAGGTRTTATATTTTCAAGAAATTAACCCTTTCTAGTATTTTAGGACACATAATTRTGGTATTGAAAATGGCTATGTGAAAGAGATCTTTGAAGTTTCTGATTGAGCAGTGTGAAAGGGARGATTTCCTCAAGAGTCACAGCACTATTGATTTCTTTACAAGTTTTGTGAAGGAGACTTAGCAGCAGCCAGAGCATGCTTGTTGAGAAGTGTGGCAGAAGCGCTGTGTCCTTGTCGTGAGCACCAGAACACCTACTGCATTGCTTCAGTCAGGTGAAAGGAAAATTTAATGTCTTGCAATGTCAAATCCAATGATACCAAACCAATTTTCTTTATCTGTTCTGCATTCTTTAACTATACCTTTTTTTTTTGTGGTCATGTAGCAGTTCTTCGTTTCAGGTTCAGTGAAGGACAGTTAGAATTTGCATTGTTCTCCATTATTTGTTCCTGTACCCCCTATTTGTAATTAGACACAAATTTTGCAATCTGCTGCTCACAATCAAGGTAACTTAATGCAAATGAGTAAACACAGGTGTTTCTTGATGTCATAAAGACACCCAGCTGGAGTTAACAGGCAGTTAAATGTAGACAGATATAGCCCAGGAGCCAGAGCTAAAATTAGTCTGTATTGCAAAAGAGAAATTTGTAACAAAAAAAACGTAAGGAAAAAGCCATCTAAAGCAGAGGTTGTAGGTAACAGTGCTGGAGTGGAATGATCTCAAAGGTCCTTTCCAACCTTAATGACTATGTGATTATAATAATGTTTTTCTTTTTTGAAAGCTCGTCAGTTCTGAACACCAAAGTTATGATTAACCAATTTGTGGAAATTAAGTGTGTGTGTGTAAGTTTCTTCAAACCTTGTTTGAGGAGGTGGCAGAAACATGACTGTAGTCTAATCCTAAAATGATATGTACAGCCAGTCCTTCTTTCAGACTGTTGCAAATTTTGAACTTCACTTTAGTATGTCTAGGCTTTCTTCCAGAAGGGTGATTTAATACTTATTTTAATATAAGTTGTGTAATTTTATTTTATTTTAGGAAGAGTTTTGCAAGAATCATTTCTCAGTGGCAAATTCTCAGCTGGTCAGTTGTTGTAATTCTCTTCCAGTTCTTCACTGAATTATTGCACTTCAGCCAGTGAAGAACTGACATTTGTTTGGAATAAAGAAAATGTGTTTGTAGGAAACACTTGTTTTGCTGGATGATTGCTTTGGTGATCTTTTTAGGCAAAGAGAAGTGAACWAAAGGGGAAGCAATAGGAGGTAAAGAAGTATAGGGAGTCCAGTTTCATCCAGTGATCTTGGTCTGATGTTTGCATAACTAAAGCTGGTGCTAAGTGCATCTGCTGTTCAGTAAATACGAAATCTTGTGTTCATTATTGCCARTTCTGGCTTCTTTAGAGACCTGGATCCTTTCTGTCCTCTGCAAAAGAGGTTACTGTGTTTTTGGAAACAATGGGCTGTTTTCAGAACTTACATAATAAACATTGCTTGACTGAATTCTGCATCATTTGGGAATGTGTCCCAAAATATATCTAATTAATTACTTCCTTCCTCCTTTTTTTTTTTCCTTTTAATTCATGTACACAGTTTAAATGGTTTYTAATATTTGGAAGAATCAGTTAAATTGTGTTTTGTTTTCTATATTGTCTCTTCAAAACCTTGAATTAAAATTAAAGGGACAAAATTTGCTATGAATACATACACATTTTTCAAAATGTAAGTCTCTGAACAGAAGTCTTTCTTTTTACTGCAGCAAGTTAACTTGGGATGCTTTCTCTTACAGCTGATGGCTGGAGAGGAAATTCATGCTGGTGTGTGGTGAAAAAGGGCAGATGAAGAAGAATTAAAGCACTGAAAGCACCAGTGTTTCTCGGTGGCAAGTCTCATTTCTTGCAAAAGACTGCATTTTCCTTCCAGAGGATAATAGCAGCCTCAGGGGCACAGATAGGAAGTGACAGCTCAGGAGACAATCCAGCAGTTCCTTTATCCTGGCTCTGCAGTKCTCCAGAACCATTTGTCTCCGTTTCAGAGCACCAGAACATGCTTGGATAGCTTAATCTACCCCTGGTTCAGTTTTTTTTTCTTAATTGTTACAGTGTATTTTTAAGCAGTGATTTTGTATTTAAAAAACACAGCCGAAGTTTAAAGGCTTTTACTGATACTGAAATAATGTAATACTTATTCACCATTGTGTTTATTTTTAATAAATTGCAACATATAGTAGAGAAACGGGGGGAAAATACTAGTATGAGGCAAGGCAGGGATTCTTGGTCAGCAATAAGAGCAATTTTTCATTTAGTATAAAGAGGACAGCAAATGTGCCCTAGGGCTGTGATTCAGGTTTTTTTTCTTTTTAGAAGATTATGGGCCAGACTTTTTAATTTAAACAAGATTTGGCCAGTGATGTTTTATCCTAAGCTTTAGTCCAGGTGACAGGGACTACAGGAACCTGTCATGGTGCTGGTGAATGTTCTAGTTCAGGAGCTGGAGTCTAAAGCTCTTGGTTAAACCTTTGTTTTGAAGTTGCTGGAATTTGGAAACACTGCTTGGGGCAATAATGCATTCCTAGATAATTCATTTGTTCTGAATATTCTTAGGAGAAAATAATAGAAAAAAGTGTGGAGTTGACAGGGGATCTCTTGCTCTCTAAGCAGGAGTAGGAACTGCATGATTGGAAACTGAATGAAAATGCTTAGCTTTCYCTGAGCCCAAATATTTACACAGAGGGTTATCATCTAAAGGCCACTAGATGAATGATTAGGTAACCAGATATTGGTTTGTTTTGATGAGATCATCACAGATTTAAAGCAAATATCATTCAGAGTGTGACATAGGTTGTTTGAGCAATGTATTAGGGAGATAAAGGCCTCTTTTTGTTTCTTTTTTTCTTCTTGTGTTTAGATTCTCCCCCCCCCCAACAGAGCTATTAATAATTGTTTCAATGTACTGTCCACTGTTATAATGTATCGCTGTTGGCTGCAGTATATTTTTAGGATGGATTTTTTTATTCTATTTGGCAATTTCACACACCATTCCATGTAGMTTGTTTGCTGGTAACTTAAACTGATGTTTCAGGAGTAGCTGCTTGAGGCCAACAGGAATCTCAGTGGAGGGGTGGATTAAAACAGCAGCAGTAACCACATTGGGCACCTTATAGATTCCAGGGGTTGGGATGCCTTTCACCTCAGGATTTCCAGGCTAAGAAGCCCTTCTTTGCTCTGTCCTTGCCCTGCTGTAAATGCTGACACTAGCAGCCATCGCTGATGCATTTTACTGCAGGGGTTGTACAGCAGCCACGTCCYCTGCAGCAATTTGAACCGTGTCAACGTTCACCAGGAACAAGTTCTGTGCCATGAATTCGAAACCTGCAGAGTGTAATGGGACTCATGTTTCTGGTGGCACTTCCTCAGGGCTTTAGATTGATGTGGTGAGGGTTTATGTTTATTCAGATGGCCAAGTAATTAGTGTCAAGTAAATTTAATGGTTTGTGTTGTAATACTTCGTTGGTTAGYGAAATGCCAGTTTAAATTATCAGGACTACAATGCAGTGTGCCTTAGCTTTTAATGGATTGTGTTACTGTTTCTATTTTTTGGTAAAAGTTGACTGTAATAAGGCTATTRGTTACTTATCCATCTTGTGTTTTTAAAGACTCCAAATTTCTGTTGTAAAATCCTACAAGTGGAGGAATTTTGAACTGTGACAAGAAAAAAGGTGTTGGTGACTTGAGGCAGAGTAGAGCAGGACTATTCTAGGATGATTTTGCTTTTGTGGGAACCTGATACAAAACATCCTGCTCAGGGGAAAAGTAACAAAAGTGAATATGCACGTGAGAGTCTTCTTGTAACTCATATGTCAGTGACAGATGGAGATGCAAGTTAATCTAAATTCAGTGTAAATTAAAATTTCTTAAGAAATTTGACTTATGAATTTTTAATTTTGTGATTCAGCCTCTTTGTTCTTTTACCTCAGATACATTTTTTGATGGTGAGGTTTTGTTTAAGCACTGATTTAAGAATGGGGAATGAAGTAACCCACTACTAGTGAAGAGCTGGTGCACACGGTAGTTAGAGCAAAAAGTACCTTCAGTGACCTCTGAAATACTAATTCCTAAGGTGTGATAGCTAATGCTAATGCACTCATAGAAAGACCTGGGTCATATGTTAATAATTAATCCTGAACTATGGGAAGTCTAGAAATCTTTCACCTAAGACTCTGGAAGGAAAGAGGATGAATACAGGTTTGCTGAGTAAACAARCTAAGTCTGTGGAAGGAGAGACTAATCTAGAATGTTCCAATGAACATGTATAATTTACATTGTTGTAAATTACAGATATTATAAATATATACAGGTTGTAGGGGATGTAGAGGATGCTACACTTCTTCCATTTGTGGGTAGAACTGGGAAGCTGGGAGATTGGAAACAGGGACAGGGAGCCCTTGTGTTCCAGAGTCTGGTTTATATAACACAGAAACTACTTTTACTGTAGTATTTCTTAATGCTCTGCCAGCAGTGTTGCTTTGAATCATGAGAATCCTTAGCACTAAATTAACCCAGGGCACATTAATCCCTGAACCTGTCTTGACAGCTGTGGTAAGGCAGTGGTGATTTTTATGTTAAAAKATGAAATACATTCAACTTGCTCCTGTTTAGCAGTTAGAATGTAACATCTCTTGGTATTTTTCCCCCCCTGATTTGGCAATCTGAATTGTCAAACCACAGATGTGATTTTTATTTAAATTCCCTTTTAGAAGGCAAGTGATGGCTTTTAAGTGGTAGGTGTTCTGTGCTGACTTTGTACAGAAAAAAATGCTGACTCAAAGCTATACGGTGGAGTTGTTAAATTATTACTTTCTGATAAATGATAAAATGATTGTTTTGAGTTTACTTCAATATTAATTTTAGAGTGATTGACAAAATCTTTTACATCTTTCAAATTGTCCATCTGCTTGGATGTTCCTTRCCTTATTGTGAGGGGAAATGGGTGATTTTCACAAATACAATAGAGTACACTTAAGCTTACCACTCTGAGGTTAGTGTACTTTACTATATCTTAGCCTGTTAACCATGCCTTTTAATCTATTCTGCTCTGGAGAGTACTTTGATACATCTAAGAGGGTGAATGTTTTAATTTCAAATTGGCTAAAGCCTGGGGTTTTTTTTTTCTTTTTGTTTTAAATTCATTCCAGTTTTGGATGATTCCAGTTGCCATTAATTTTTCACATTGATCTGAATATTGCCAGTAGAAATTAAAATACAACCTTTTCAAGTTTTCATTTTGAAAACGTACAGTAACCAATCAATTTATGATCTGGTTAAGTGATCCTGACTGGAATCATGGCTGGAAAAGAAGGATSCTTTTCCAGTCTGCTGCAAGGAGGTACTAAATCAAACAGGCTGTTTGGGAACAGACAGGCTGCTGTTCTGAAAGGTAAATAAAATATGTGCTGCAGGTGCAGGAGTTTTTTGGGTAGTGTGCTCGGCTGTCTTCTGCCAACAACTACTCAGACATCTCTAAGTGTTCCTATTGTTCCACGAGTGCTACTGTGATCTTTCATCTGGAATGGTTGGAATTGTGAGACTTGTTCTGTTCTTCTCTGCTACCTTTTGAATTGTCTTTTGTCTCTTTCGGGTTTTGATCAAACAAGATGATCTTTGTTATGCATGTTCCTGTCTCAGCAGGGCTAAGACTGGTAGAAGAAAAKCCTTTCATGACAAGTTGTGACTTCAGTCTCTGCCTCAGTGTACTGACTGAAAATTAGTGTCAAAATACTTTTGAAGGGTGTTCTTTCATTTGTGGTGTGAAAATACAACAGGCGACAGATCCAACAGAAGAAGGGAGGGACGTGTAAGTTGATTTCAATTTTCTAAATTGAAAATTGAGTTATTCTGCCTTGGGCAAGGAGAATCCTCTTCAGTGCTTTACCTTGCACACTGCCAATGTCTGCAGGAGCTCTGCAGTGCCAGCTGGGCTGGGGTCTCTGAGAGCCTCAGTGCCTCAAAACTCAGAGCTCTGCACAGCCATGCTGCTGATTTAACACAGGATTCTTTGATTTATGGAACAGAGCTGTTCCCTCCTGCAAGGGAAAGGATTGGATTTCCAATATGACAGTGAAAAGTAGTAGGATTATAGGATCAGTGTGGGAACACTTGTGTTGGAGCTTATGAGCTTGTCTGCTGTGAACTGTGTGTTTAAAGACTGCTGATTACTCTGAGCTGAATGATGGCACATTTTATACAGATCTTTGAAAATCACATACAAGTATGTCCTCTAAAATTTTCCCTTAAGAGGTTGAGATTTGTTTATCATGGCAATTATCTATGYATTTAGAGAGAAAGTGTTGATACTAAACTGCTAAAGCTGAAGCATTTGRAGATCTCTTCCATGATCCTGAATTTTTAGCATAAACATTCTGCTTACAATTTTTGTGCTGTCCAAAATGGAAGTCAGGCTTATTTTCTGAAAGATCTCTTTAACAGAGGGATTTTCATGCTTAAAAAKGTTAAATATTTGTTTTTCCCCTCGTCAGATTCTGAAACTTTCTTTCAGTAGAATTGAAGTAAAAATAATCAACTGTGAATCTTGTTCTCTTTTTTGCCTGTCTCCATGGTAGTGATTTAAGCTGGTATGTCCATCTCARTCTTCGTAACAGTGCCATCCTTTTTAAATGTGAGCTGTTTTAATCCTCAGTGCTGAGATTCAGACTGTACCCAGACTTGGATGGCAGCTTCTGCTCTACTGTGTAGTAGTTGGAGCAYTCTGCAATGTGTTAGAAAAAGAAGGTTCTAATGTGATTAAGACTTATTTATGATTTGTTTATTTTGTGCATACAGAGAAATAGGTCAATGTAGAGATTTTTTTTTTTTAACATGTAGGAGATAAGAAATTTCATTCTCTCTTGGGAGAGAAAAATTTGTTTCATGGAAGTATTAACTATGCTTCAACAGGAACATGCATCTCTTGTCAGATTTCTGAATTTAAGGCAATAATAAAATAATCAAATTTAAAATTCTAGACAAACTAGTGAGACTCTAGATATCACATCTCCTTTTGCTAATATACAACATGAAGTGTTTAAAAAATTTGACTAATGCATGCAGGTAGCATGTGAAAAAATACTTATCACAGGAGAGCTGTACAAGTTATTTAGGGTCTCCGAAGAAGGGAAAACAGTCCACAATTCAAGGAACTTTAGTTAGTAAACAAAGTTTACTCCAAAATATGGAACAATGGAATAATGAAACATAATAAGTGTTAGACACTTTTCCCAGAAGCTTACATGCTAGATGATACATAAAGCTTTCATTTCTCTAGCATGTCCTTTTTTCTTCTTTGTTTCCCTTAGCAGACCAAAACATCCATTAGTGGATTCTAATCGTGCATCCGTTATGTTCTCTTCCTCATTAACCTGCTCTGATGATTTGAGATTGCTTGCTTTTTAAATGCAAGACTTCAGAGAAACTCTGATTGGATTTTAACAGTATTCACTAAGAAAAATGTCTTGGGGTACATTCCATTAAATTTAATTGCTGCCTCTCTTGCTGTGCCTTTGTTAAGAGCATTGTATGACTTGGGAAAAACAATTTGAGTGTGTGTAGTGTTCTARGCTGTTGTTGAGACTGATTTGAACAGAACACATGGATGTCTACATATTAAGAACTTGACCTGGAAATAAAATATTTGGAATTTGTACATTTATTTGTGTAGTAATGACAGGAAGCCCCTTGTGTATAAAAGGGTTCAGTAGTATGATCCAGACTTCAACACAACTACTATTGCTGCAAGTACATGGTCTGGTAGTCGTTCATTTCAGTATCTGTTGGAGGCCTCTTTCTAGCCCTGTAACACCTTGAAAGAACATCATTTGGTCAATTGGCCAATCTGACATCCACAAAGCAGAGATATCCTCCAAATGTTCTCACTTGAAGTTATTCAATGATAATTTCTTTTGTTGGTTGGTAGTGAAATGATGTATTGTGACTTTTATTTTAGGAACAATATTTATTTTAGCRGTAAAAACTGTGATCCATGTTTTGCTGTAATACTTATTGAACAGTAAAACAGTCTCTTCTTTGAAGTAGTGAGCAACATAAAAAAAAAGAACATTTATTATTGAACATTTATGTATTAGTCTCCTCATATCTAGAGTAAGACTTGCTAAYAGGAAGTTTTTAAAGTTACTGTGAGGTTTTGGCTCTGATGAAGGGAAAGCAGTGGTAATGGTGTAAATGCTAATATTTAGCACAGCTTACCRTGACTGAGGGCTAAGGGGTTCCTGTAGAAGATGATTGGTAATACAATAATCTGCTTTTTGAGAGACCTTTTATAATGCCAGTAACAACTGGTTAGATTTGACTGGTTTCATAGCCACTGGCAGAAAGCTGAGCCCTCAGTGCTGCTCATACTGATTAAAAACTTTTATATGTAGTTTGGTAATGGGAGATCTTTTAATTTGTTAAACAKTTTTAGTCTTTTCTAGCTCTGCTGTAAAAAACTTCTGGCTAGAAATGATTTGTGACATACAGAACTGGGTAGGAAAGATTTAGAAAATGGATTCTAAAAAAGGGTCATTATCATTAATTTAAATTTGTTTCTAACATTTCAGATTTTTCTTCTTGCCTGCCCCCCATGTCGGACTGCAATGATTCTCTTCAGGTAATATCTCTTCCTTACTGTATTTCTGCCTACTTGCACAATGTATTTTAGAAGTTAATCACTACTTWAGTTATAAAATATTAAGTGAAATATTGAGTTGGAAAGATATATTGGTTGGATTGAGAAATGACCTTGAAAATGGTCAGGGCTTAAATTAGGGTGTTGGGCCCATTATCCTTGGTTCTTGTGTGCTGATGGGTTTGGCCTCAGTTATGAACAGGAATTAGCTCAGTAACAGTGGAGTTAATGTAGATTAATGTATGAGCTGCTGTAATTTGTGTCATGGGCCTCGAACCTTCTTACCATCCTCAGTCAAAATTAGTAACTGGCCCTCACTGGAGGCCATGCAGGCAGTATGGGTGTAATTTCAAAATTGTGGATAGGTAAAATTAAATAGGGGAAGTAAATTCTCACCACCTTTGTTATATATTTCTCAAATCTGTGCAGTCTTCTCCAAAATACTGCATACAGTTCATGACTGCAGGAACCAGAGAGGCTCTGTTGGGCTGTAGCAGCAGAGCCCTGTGTGCWGCCAGTCAGGTGTGGGGAGGCTCGGGGACTTCTGGCAGTGGCACTTGGGAATGGCTGTCATTGCCACCGTGGCATTAAACTCTGCTCTTCCTTGTTTTAGTCTAGGCAGCGATGATGCTGGGGRAATGCCTCATGCAGTCTGTCTGCAGCTTTTCCCTGCTGTTCCTTACTTGTGCAGGGATTCTGCTTAACAGAGACCCTGTATTAGCATCTTAGTCTTGGAGCGTGTGAAAAGTGTGTCCAGGAAATCTTTGCTAAAGGCCAGTTGTAGAGCAGAGGCCACTATATTTATTGTTGTTCAGAATGGGTATTTCTATTTTCTGACACACTGGCAGCATATAAATTATGTTTGAAAATCTGTTTTAAAATTGTAATACCTTTTCTCCTCCCTCAAGTTACTTTAAAATTCCTAGGAGTTTGACAGTCAGTGGTGGGAGACGGTTTATCCTTTACTTTGTGTCTGATGTAAAGTAGACTAAAACAGCTCTGATGCTAATTTTCTGTTCCTGTGATCCAACAGTAGTTCAGAAAAAGATGGCTGAAAGCTATACAAAATACAGTGTATAATACTACTTTCCTGCCTTGTGCTTTGCTTAGGACTTGCTGTTGCAGTTTGTCTTTTATTTAAGGGACTTCTTTCCAATTCCTGAAGCTTTACTTTGAAGCTGTACATGCACAACATTAAACAGGAGTAAAACCCTTTATCAAAGATGCTATTTTAAGCTCTGGAAGACAAGTGAACAGCAGAATTCCAATTATTTAGCAGCTTGCATCATGAACAGGATTACGGGCAGTCCAGGCTTTCTAGGAATCCAAAGCTTATTATAGAAAGCAGTTCTACTTTAGGAGATTCTTTAAGAGTGTATTTAAAGATAGGTTTTTGTCCAGGTTATTGCATTTAACAGTATCTCATTGTATTTAATAGTGACTTAATTAGAATTCAAGCCAAAAGAATTTTTCAAGTGTCTTTCTGCTTTTTATTGAAGAGATTCTACATAAAAACATGTTACTATTGCATTTTATTTTCATCTGTGACAATGTCCCATCTCTTTTCTAAGGTTGCAGATGCACATGCTGAATGGGGCCCTCTTAGCGTTGCTGTTTCCTGTTGTTAATACACGCCTGGTGAGTGTATTGTGGTTTTCCTCCTCCTCTTTATATCTAAAARATTTTCATTTGAGAGATGTCAGATGTTTGCTTTGCTCGGCCTTCCAAAGTTCATTTTACCAGGCTGTAGATTCCTGGTTGCTACAGTGGAGCCACAATACCAGTCTTGGGCTTTTGGGGTGTTTGTAACTCAGTGTGAAAAGACAACACTGCTGTATTGCRTGTTAGTTCCTTTCTAGCCATTAATGGAGGGAAAATTTGATGGCTTTGAAACAGGCTTTCACAGGTTAACCTTGTGATCAAAATTCAGTTTCGGAGTTTTCAGAGTCTATGTAAATGTAAGATTCTTCAGGCCTGGAAAATGCCAAATGTTGTTGTTGGCTGTCATTTCTTCTCCCCCAAGATTAGCCACRGCAGATTTCTTTTTTCCCATGCAAGTTTCCAAATCTGCTGTAAAATTTCAGTCTCCTGGACAAAAAATTTAGCCTGTTCCTAGTGAGATTCTCAAACCCATTGAGAGTTAAAGGTAAAAAAAAAACTATTTTGAGTGTGAGTTAAATGAAATATATCCAAGGATTATGGATAACATATGTTATTCATACATATGTAGAGGGGATATATATGTGTATGCACAGATGACTAAATGCTTTTAATTTTTTTCATATGACTTGTCTGCAAAAATCTGTTCTTGCAGTTATTTTAATGTCTGTTTTAAGTTAGCTACAAGTACTTAATATTTAAGCAAACTATGTCCATGATAGAGGGTGAATTAATATTATGAACAAAATTGTTGTGGACTTCAGACTCCATTCCAGATCTTGTTGGTAGCTCTCCATTTGCAAATCTTGACTGTCAAGCGTAAGTTTATCCTTAATCTTATTTGATGTGCAGTTTGCAATTACATTTTATTAAAACTCGGTGCTGTTGAATAGGCAATAAATGAATAAAATGAGGKATTTTCCTGATAATGATAACTCTTCATTTTGTATTTGAAGCCATCTAGTTTTTAAGTAAGTACAACGCTAGGCATGACAAAATTGTTCTGGGTAACCTTTGAAGGAAAAAATGTTGAAGTATTTAATAAMTCATTAGCTTGTATTTTCCCTGCCATTATCACAGATCTCATTCATGGTAGGGCAGTGGTGATTAAACAAGAAAAATACARACTAACTATAAAATTGTCCCTCTAATTGGGAACAGAGGAGCCAAAAGATAATGTCCAAAAGTAAATATTTTTGGAATAACTACAACTTAGGATATTTTTGGGCCTAACATCTGCTYGCCAGACTTTTTGCTTTTCTGTGTTTCTTCTGGCACAGGATAATGTGGGTGATGTTGTACAGCACTGCCTTGGTCCAGATTCTCTCATGGCAGATGCACATTCTGCTCCACAGCTCTYACTGTGGTTGCTAACATCAACATTGTCCTGAAAGCAGGGAATGTGTRGCAGGAAAAACCTAATAGGAATTTAAAAAAAAACAACTCAATAATCTTGTCTGAGCTGGCTGCTCTGGTTTTATAGTATCCAAGTGAAAAACTTCCCAAACAGTCATTCAGAATGAGGGACAATCATTGCTTCAGCAGATGATGGATACTTTGGTGGGTTTGGTTTGGATTTGGGTTGTAAGAATTAACCTGTTAAGGTAATTTCCAGGAACACCTCTTACATTTTGTGGCATAGTCTGTTAGAGTCATGTGGTTTTGCTACCAATTACATTACTTAATGCATTATATTCTTCTTGTATATATGCTTCAGTTCTAAATTATCCTGAAGTGGAAGCTGCTGGCATAATTTCACAACTTCCATTTCCTTGTAATGTATCTATTAATTTATTTTTGGTGTTTTTTTAAAACCTCAGTAATTTCAAAATTCTTTTAAAATAGTAGTATTTTAAAAGACAGTGGAAATAGAGTTATTCACTGAAACTACAGTAGGAACTTTCTACCTTCTGTCACTGTAGTCTTTCACTTAAACTATGCAGTTAAAAATCTTGTTGGACTATAAAGGGCACCTGGGATAGTGTTCAAAACAGTGTGGCCTGAAAGATGAGGTCARTCTGTTCTGTTCTTTCCAAGAAAATATTTTCCTGCCTTGGCATGATGTTGAGGTGCCAGCAATTAACAGACTTAAGCAACAGATGCACCCACTTGTATTTGTTTGGCACTTAAATACTGCAGTTAATTGCTGTATTGCTATTTGCTGATGGAATTAAATTCTGTGCATTGGAATAGGCACTGGATAAAGATAAAASTGTTTCTTCTYTAGTCAGCTCTTTTGTGAGTTCTTTTTACCCTTTCAGAAATAAAGAGGTGCTACTGAGGGAATTGGTTTGTTAGGCTCCCAAGTGGGAGCCAGCAAGGAMTAAGAGGATATACAGGAGTAGAAAGATCTTTGTACTTATATTCTGTGGCACACACTGTAGGTCCTGATAACCTGGCTGTGCATGTAAATTCATTTGACTGCCACAAAGGCTCCAACTGTTTGGAAACGAACGTGGTTTGCTTGAGCTTTCATATTGCATTAATCAGATTTTAAAGGAAAGCCTTTTATTGGTTTAAAAGTGGGGATTTTTTGCAAGCTGATGTCCTGAAAATGTTGATATAGATAAAGTAAAAAACAGGACATGTCCCAAAGGTGTTGGACACATGGGTGTCAGCTCACATGGCTGAGGTGGTGCAGTTTTGATATTTCCAGAGGCTGCTATATTCTATTATTAGARCTATTTGGCCTGAGAGGTACACATTCTAAATCTGTGTTAGGAGCAGAACCATACTCTGAGCAGGACTTTGAGTACATTCTGGGTATGCTCCAGTCATCAGCTGCTGTATTGTTTTTGATTGTTGTACTAATAATTCACTGCACAGAATAGTTTGCCTGCACAGCAAAATGGAATAGGTTGTGGTAGCACACTGTCATCTCTRAACTGGCTTAATCTCACTGGCACAAGGGAAAACAAAGGAACAGTTGGGGGCTGCTGAGAGATTGTGCTTGGGTAGCTGATAGGTTACAAAGCCAAGGTTTTTGCATATTTGGGCAGTTGTACATGCTRTACAYGCTGTGTGCATTRAATGGTATGGGTSTGTTACTGATAAGGTCTAAGAAGGTGGCTGGTACARTTCAACACTTGGTGTTTGCTAAGCTGTGTGCTAGATGTGTTACAGGACAGACCAGAATCTGGGAGATGAATTCCTTCTATTCCTTTTCTGCCACTCTGCAGTCTTTGTAGAGAATGATGGAGGAGGTGCTCTTGGCACAGTACAGTGCTTGAGCCAGGATATAAATAATTAACAGAGGGAGGAGTGCTACTGTCAGAAAGCAGAGCAAAGTGTTAACCTGTGAGCCCACTGAAAACCAACCGCTGTGTCTGTTGAATCTAAATTAGTATTATGTTCATACTCTTTTGGGGGGAACTCATCTCAGTATCTGACAGCTGGCTCCACTCYACTGCTGCCTTGAAGAGATTTTTCTAAAGCTTAGTTTGGTGCATGGAACGACCTTGTTGTTCTCTTTGTGSAGTAGCTGGGTTAGGTTAGAACRTGAAGTCTTGTTTTCACCAAGAGGTTCTTTAAACCCTAGCTTGATGAGTGATCCCTTGTGCCTTATCTTAATTTCCAGTTTCTCTTTGCATGTGAAAGATGCTTATGCTATTTGAGTGAGTCTTTTATTGATGAAACTGTTTMTAGTCAAGCCACAAGATGCAGGTGAGTCAGTTGCTCAGTACAACTTTTTTTTTTCTGTTTGTTGTAGCCTGGCTGTACAACTTGAGTGCTTGGTTGTACACCAGCTCTGCAGCTCTATAGCAGGAAATGCACTTGCATAATCAGCCAGGCTTCAGAACAAGCCATCTTTTACAGTGGGAAAAAGATGTTTTGTTTTACACAGAAAAAAATACTGTCAACACTACTGCAGCACAACAACTGTYACTCTGTTCTCAGGAGTGTCCCAGCGCAGTGTTTGTGTAACAGACCCTCACAACTCCACGGCTGTGGAAGCCCTTTTGACACCACAGATAAATGGAGAATGCTCCTTGGCAGGAATGAGTGCCTCATGTTGTGCTGTTTATATCAGGAGCAATTGTTTCYGAAGTGGGGGAGGTATAGCTTTTTCTCCAGTTAGGAAAACTGCTTTAGCCCCATCCCAAATTATTTTAATTCCCTCACTTTGCTCTTTAGGTTGTTCAACAAAGCACAGCAGGAAAGGTTCAGATTCAGGAAACCTCACAATTTTCATGAAGTCCTTGCTTTTGCTTACTGTTACCTTGCTTGGGTTTGTTTTGTTAGAGGGTACTTGGAATAAAATAACCCAACAGATTGTATGGAAGGGTTGTTATAGCTTAGTGCCCCCAGGAGTTGGCTGACCACCTTGGAGGTTGCCATCAGGACAAAGACAGTGTCCAGGGTGGGAATGCCAGGACTAGCACAATCCAGCTATTTTATCTGTTTTAGCGTCTTCTTAATTCACAATAGGATTTAAGAATTGTAGTTGAATTTAAAAGATCACTATGTTATTTAACAACTGTTTGACTGCTGTTTAGGAAGAAAACCAAACTCTATTTCATCCTCTCTTCTGTTGATGTAGAAATTTCTGTACTGTGTCAGAATTATTGTTCAAATTATTTTTAAGTATTGTTTTAGCTGTCTGACTTCTCTACACTAATTCAACTAAACACACAAATGACTAATTGTAATTACTCAAAAGTTGGCAGCCGGTGGGAAATACATGATTTACTGCTAACTGGTAACTTGTTTACGCCTAATTCTGCAGCTTCTCTTTAAAACCAATAAATTACTGGGCATTTTATGTTTTAATTTCTATTTGGTCAAGCATGCAGATCGCTATGATTTTTGGCACAGGCCTCCTCAGTAATTACTTGCATATATGTATTGATATAGCCTCATATATAAAGGCTTCATTCATAAGAGTTCTGTTACAAGGTACCAAGTATCTTTCTAAAAAGACCTCTATTCTCTAGGGTGTGCATAATTTCTGGTTTGATTATTTGAGGGGTTTGCATTGTTATTGGTAATTTATGCTAGAAAAGAAAAGGAAAAGAGCAATCTTATGTTATTCCTTCTTTGTTGTGCTTCTGGCTAATTTTGGGAGACATCTGCTGGAAGTGGTGTTTGTTTTAAGGAGGATGGAATGGGTACAGTAAGCTGCACTTTCAAGGCACTGACCATTAATGTTTGTTAATACACATAGGTGCTAAAACAACTGAACTGAAGGCATTGCCATGGGTCAGAAAGAGAATTGTWTCTTATGACTCCTTTGTTAGCGATGAAAAATACTTATAAATATTTTCCTTATTCCACAGCTTCCATTCGAAATGGAGATTTATTACATCCAGCATGTGATGCTCTATGTTGTGCCCATCTATCTGCTGCAGAAAGGAGGTAGGTTGGCAGCTCACTCCATATGGATTGAACTGTTCCTGTGTAATGAAAAACTGTGCTTACCGGATATCACCAATTTTATTCTTACCCTTTAAAAACCAATTTTCTATATGGTTTTAATTAATAGTATCTTATGTTCTAATGTTGGAGTTTTAATGCAGAAAGCAAATTGTGTCAGGCATTGAGATGAACATTTTAAAAATGGTCTTTTGCCCAAATGGGTATTCAGAATGTGTTGGCATAATGTGCATTGTCTTCTTGAGCAGCATCTCTGCCATCTTGCAATATTCTCAGTTGTTGGTGGGATGTATTTTTAAAATTTTTACCTTCTTGGATGTCTCTTGAGAAGTATTGGAACTCAAAATGAGCAAAAAAAAATTGTATCCCTTGTAAATACTAGTTGACTAATTAGATAAAGCTCTAGTAAAATGTAGTGAAATGAGTGAAATGAGCTAGATTGCTTGTTATCTCTTCTAACAAGATTGCTGTCTTGCATTCACTTAATGCCACAACAGTTCAGTAAGTCTGGGAATCTTAAATTGTTCCCCTGGCCAGTGATTTTTCTAACTGGGTCCTCAAAGGGAATGCACTATGCATTCAGCTGTGATGCTCTGTCCCCACCTAGTGGTGACATGCCTTTAGCCGCATGTTCTGGCAGAGTTGAATTGTTCCATTAAGGCAATAAAATGTCATAATTTGTGGTCCACATGTTCAGTACCTTTTAGTGAAARCCCTGAGGATGTGATAGCAAGCAATGGGATGTGGTTAGCCCTTTCCTTCCATACTGCTGAATCCGTGGTATTTTATACCAGCAGTCACTTACAGTCCTTCACCCTTATTTCACTACAACCTTTGTGTAGCCGTGTCCTGATTGCACTGTGACCTGCTGAGTGCAACTAAAGCAAAAGGATTCAAATGAAAAGTGAACTATCATACTTCAAAAGATGATTCTTTCTCTTATCAGGGAAATCTGCCAGCCAGGTTTAATGYTCCACCCATGATACCCTAAAATTCTGGCTAATAATGCTAAAAGTGCAGTGTAGTTGTAGGAGTTACACAAACTCAATCTTTGCAAGATGAGGGTGAGGAGCAGGAGACAGAAAGCATGAACAGCCATGAGTGCACTGCAGGCAGAGACAAACAAAGCACTTGTGATGYCAATAAATCACTTGGTGGCCTTGCAGTTCCCATCTGAGGTCACTTAAAGACATTCATGTCCTTGACTTTAAGGTTTGGCCTTGGAATGATGCTTGATATGTTAACATTTAAGTTTTGGTTGGCTGGTGGGTTTGGTTTAGCTTTTTGTGTGTTTTGAAGTAGAGGTTCTCAGGGTTCCTCAGGACCTGGGGCCGACAAGGACTGGATTTGCAGTTTGAAGGGGTTTGGTGTTAGACACTGGTCACCCTCGTTCAGTGTTCTGAACTCCTGCCCTGTATTAACTTACAGGTATTTGCTGCCATCTAATGTTGATGTGATGGCAGTGAAATTGCTAAAAGAATTTTGTTGGCTAAACCTGTCAATTCAGATTGCTCTGGGCTGTGTAACTAGGCACTTCTCCATTTCTTACGCACTTGGCTCCTCATCTGACTGTAATTCATTAACAAAACACCCATGAACTGCTGCCACAGGTGACCAATGTATCATTTTGGATGGAAAAATTATGCAACCTAAAAACATTTGTTAATATTTTGTCACTTCACTAACACCTCTCTTTAAAGTACCTTCTAAGCAGATCACACAGGCCTTTGTCCCAAGTATATCTTGTGAAAATTGCTTTTTCATCGCTGACATTGATCAGCATGCAGCTTGATTTCAGTATTGTACATAGGAATTTCCATCAGTGAATCTGTAAATCATGATTAAGAAAAGTAATGGAAGGGTAGAAAATTGGAAAAATGAAAAGGAATGTATTGGATTTTGAAAAAATACACTATTTCATTTCATTTGGAAACTGCCTATATTACTGTGGCCTTAATGKAATCCAAATGTTTCTCAGAGACAGGGTGAGCAGAACAACTGAAGCAGAGTGGATTTGAGGCTCAGGCTGTAGAGAGCTGCACCCCCAAGCTGCTGACACCCTAATCAGGTGTTGCACCAGGCATGCACACACATCCAACTCCCTGCTTAAGTGTTCCTCTTCGAAAGGAAACTGGTGACAGTAAGCAAGGGCTGTAATAATTTATTTTCTGTCTTTCCCTGTTTATTACTGTGGTGTAGACTGGTCATGTTGCACTGGCAGCCTTCATGTCCCTCCTGACCCTGTAAATGTGGGGGCTTTACCACACTTAGCAGCACATGGAGMGAGAGGTTTCTGGAGCTCAGGCTTCAGTGTTGCACAGTGAAYTCCCTGGAGCTCTAGAYRTGGATCCCTCTTGGGGATTAAAACCTCTTCCTCTCTTTCTCTTCCCTCTCACTCCCTTACTGAGTGCATGTAAATTGCCATACTTCCTTTCTTGACATACTTTTTTTTCCAAGTCCGTATATGCATGCATACATACACATGTGTGCCAGGCCAGACAAATTAAATGCTTTTACACCATGGCTCATCTTTCTTGGCTGCACTAAGAGGCTCTCATGCAAAATAGATGTAGTGTGGATGTAGCCAGCACACAAGATGCCTACCTCAGGTCAATTCTTATGTAAAGTATATCTGTAGTTGCATTTCTATTTTTCGGGATGAATCTTACCTTGTGTCACCTGTGAATGCCTCCCAAAATTGCAGTATGCACCTGGGCAGGACACAGCATTCCAGACATAGCTGGGGCAGTTGATGAACCAGGCCTTGTAGGTCACTGTTTTCTCTTGTCCTTAGGAAGTGAGACTCTTAGAGACATTCAGCRGTGGTCAGGACAGCTTGATTTTTTGACTATATATTCTTAAGATAACAAAAGACAGTCTAGTTTGCACTACATCAGCCTTAGAGACTGRTGGTGATGACTGTTCCTGACTGTCCCAGTCCTGAAGCTCTTTTGATATGTTTTCAGATGAGTTTGACAAGATTAGGTGTGCACCTTATTTCAGAACTTAAAATAATATTGAAAATTAATCAAGGTGGAATTATTTCCTTAGTGCAGTGAGCAAATGATATTCCAAATTACATTATTCCACAGCAGATTGACATAAGGATGAACTTGTAGCAGCGGAGTTCAGGACATAACGTGCCCGGTGTTTTGCCCTCTCTAGCGTTGTTTATTCGAATTAATGACTCCAGTACACACAAGAGGCTGTCGGTGCCGAGGTGGTGCCGGATCCTGGGGCTGCAGGGAGCGATGTGCTGAGCGATGTCCCTGGAATTCGGGGTGTCCCCCGGGGCTGCGCTGCGGGGCGCGGCCGGCAGGGGGAGCTGCGCGCCGCCCGTCCCGGCTCCGGGGGGGAAGGGAAGGGAAGGGAAGGGAAGGGCCCGGGTTTGGGTTTGGGTTTGGGTGTGGGGTGGGCGCAGGAAATCCTCCTTCTGAGCCGCACCTGACAGGAACGGCCTTGCGAGGCCTGGGCTGGCCTGTGGGCTGGCCCCGGGCGTGTTAAGAGCTGTTTTCCCGCTGTCCAGCGCTGCACAAGTGCACAGATGCCCCAAATAACTGAGTTGTTTGCTGGGAAGAAGGTAGAAGCAGAATTTTCTTAGAAGGCAAGTGCTGTATCTTTATAAGCAATGAAGAGCCAGTGTCTGACTCAAGATCAAAAAGAAAAGAGCTTTAGGACTAAGTGTCTTCAAAAGTGGCATCAGAAGACAAGTTCTGTGGCACTGTCACAAAGTTGTTGATTTTATTTTCCTTTTCTTCTTTCTCATGGAGAATGCCTCTGTTGTCCACACCAGCCGGGCAGGAGCAGCCCAATACAGGCAGCTCCCTCAGAGCAGGGCAGCGTTTCTGACCTCAGGACAACCTGGGCTYGCTGCAAGATGCAGAACACAGATACCAAGGACAGACGAAAGGATCATTTTTCCTTTAGYTGTAAATTAGGAAAGTGCAATTAAAACACTAAACTTGTGTTTTCCATTGGCTGTTCGGACTTGCTGGCTAGAGTGGGGGATTACCACATCTAAAGACCTTTTTTCAGCTGTTGCACCCTGTCAGAAACTTTGTAACACTTACCTGTATTTTGGTGATTTTTTTTCCATAGCTTTCTTAAGAAGTTATAAAGCACGTTTTATTATATACCTTAGTAGTGATTGAGGAGAAATATCACTTTATATTTGGATATACTTACGTAGTCATAAATCTAAGTCCATCTCCATTAAAATACCTGATAAAGTGTGGTACAGCTCTTTTGCTGAAATGGAATTACTTAGAGACATATCAACTCTTGTGTGATATTTCCCTACTCTGCTGCTGGCAATTCTGTGTTCCTATTGCAGATTTCTCTACCTGCTGAATGCCATGTATTAGACATAAATGTGTGGTTTGCTGTCGAGCTGTGCTTGTGCTGTGGCATCTTGAGCAGCAGGGTAGCTCTGTGTGCTGTCACTCGGCTGCAGGCTCAGGCTGCAGTCTCTTGTAGCTTGAAAATTCCTGGATAATCTTGTTTGATGATTTAAAAGAACTGGAGAGGAAGAGGAGGGGTCATGTGTGTGTCTTTTGACCCTCAGAGCTTTATACACTGGGCAGTTACAGTTAGTTGGAAAAATGAAATCTCTTCAGGAGATGGAGAAATTTAGAAGGGTTGGTGACAGTGTCTGGAACTACTGCTACCACATGAAGGATGAGGAAGAACTACTGCTGYTTTATGGAATATAAAAAATTATTCCTGCAAGGAACAGGTAATGTAAGAGCCCTGTCTGAGCTGGTTCTGGCGAGAGTAGCTGGCGCTGAGGGGAAACAGAAACCTSCTGCCATAAGGTACTAGTTTGAAACCTACACATGGAGTCAGAACAGCTGGAGGGGAAACATGAATTTTAGGATCATCCTCCTGAGAACATTTTTTYTCTGTTTTGCCCTGCAAAGGAAGTATTGTCTCCAGGCTAGCTCAATAGGCCACTCARCTGGAATTAACCCTCTGATCAAGGGATATAAAAGGAAAATAAATTTGCCCTCACATTTTTGTAAGCTTGAAAATGTAATAGGTGCTCTGAGTTTTGGATTAAGCAGGTCTACTTGTAAGACAACTGAAAGAGAGTGTGCAGCACTGGAAAACCCATACAACTCTATCAAATATAGTGGGAATGAAAGCAAGACATTAGAGAGATTATTTTAAACTCTACTAAATTAAAAAATTGTGCTATATTTAGATGCTAATTCTCTAATTCAGAGGAGTAATTTTCTCCTGCATTATGCTTTCACTCAAAAGGAGTATTGCTTTCTATTAAGGTGTGTTCAGATTTTCACAAGTCTATGTATTGAGAATTTTAAATAAACATAATAGTTCTTAAGAGCATTTGAACTAGCACATTGCAGGRAGGGAGCAGTATAAAAGAAATGGCATCTCTGTGTTGATCTTCAGTTTTTTAGAGCCATTCTTCCATTTCCTAGATCGCGAAATGAACAACTTGAACAAATTCCAGGTCAACAAAATCTTGTTATAGAAGCAGATGAAGACCCCCAAGCTCTTCAGTCTATATGGAATCCTTCCCATCAATGCTATTGATAGCAAGTAAGATAGTGAATAAGCTGAGCTTATTATCCCTGCCATGCTATTTCAGCCCAGGAGCAAACATTCAGCCTGCCTAGATGGCCCCAATTGAAATGGTCTCAACTGTCAAGGGGCACAAGTGTTTTTGAGAAYGAGATCAGTGCTGGCAGTTGGACTAAATTTCTGTAAGTGCTTAATGTGTAAGAATTGCCCATGATCCTTCRTAAATAGAGAATGAAACTCTCTGCTCCCACCTATTGAAATTGATTTCCTATGCAAGCAGTGAGGAGCTTTTGCCAAAGCCAACACAGGCCCTTCAAACAACCACTCAGCTGGGCCTCAGTTTTCCTGTTTGTGTGTTTCAGTTAACAGACTGTGCTGTGGAAAATAGACCACTCTGCTCCATTAAACAGCCATCTGTTAARTAGTGGGACTGTAGAGTAATAAAATCTATAGTGGGTATTTATCTAATGGGAAATGTAGAGAAAATATCCCAGGTATGAATTTAAAATTAGTTTCCCAAAGCACACTRTGCAATCTAGAGTGCTCCAAAATGTTTTTGTGTGGAGGTCAGTGTTCTCTTTTGTCCCTTCATGTCCAAACAGTGCTACTGCTGAAAATCACRCCATTATTTTCAGGCTTGCAAAGCCTAACAAGGAGGGATATTTWTAGTACAAAGCAAGACCAAAAATCTGTGGAGAGCGAGAGTTGCTGATGTAATTTTTTTGTTACATTTTGCTACATAGTGAGGATGTAGCAGATTGAAATTCCTTGCTGGGGGAACCTGAAGAGCTCTCCTAAGGGACCTCTGAAATATGATTCCCTGGCTAGACTGAAGCTGGACATGAGAAGCCTAGGTTCAAAGCCAAACTGTGCCACAGATCTGTGTTGTCATCTTGTGCAGTTTCCTCAGTCTTTTAATTATTGTTGTCTCTCTCCAGCCTCATTTCATAGCTGGGGTCACTTACATTGGTGTTTATACCAATATACTGTAAATCACCTGGACATGGAGGTGTGTTTATTTTAGCTCTCCTGGGTGCTTACCCCTTTAGACTCTCACCAGGCTTTGTCAAATACATTTGAAATAACAGGCAACTGCCAACAGAAACCTAATTTGGTTTAGCACTGCTCAGCCAGTTCCCAGGAGCTGCTTTGATACCTCATTTAAATTTCATGTTGTTTTGTATCTAGGTTAAACATGCACCTAAAACTGCAAGGACAATATAAATAAATTTTGCAAGTCAAGCAGTGTTTTCTTTACAGCAGAGGAGGGAGCACAAAGAGATTCTGTAAARCTTGACCAGGTCACCTAAAGTTGGTGCAGCCAAAAATAGAGCCATGATCTCCTGCACTCTGACACCAAGGCTCGTTCCTCCCCCTCTTCTCTCTGTAATGAAAAACCATATTCAGGGTGGTGTCACCTATCTGATGTTTTCAGGCYATGGAGTTTAATGAATATCAGTGCTATTTAAGTCAAGACTTCTGAACTGTTTTCTAAATAAGGTGCCAGCTCTTAGCTCACACTTGACAAGTTCATCYCAAAAACTACTGTTGGGAATTTTTTCCCTTTACCTGCAGAACTTGAAGTGATACCTGTAGAGTTTGCATTTACCTTTGGATTTTACTTGATGTTCAGACATTCCTGGCCTTCACCTTCCCCCTGGATAAGAAGCCTTACAAGCTGCTTTGTGCTTTCCAAGAGCTTCTGTGCTCATATTTGTCATGGTCTATTTGTCATGGTCTCACCAAGTCACAGGCTCACATTACTRCTCACTGAAACATGGTGTGCAGTTTAGACAACAGCATGTAGGGAATTTTGAATTTATAGCATTCACAAAATTCTATTTAATTGTACTTATTTCAGATAGCTACTGCAAAATCAGTCTGCATTGGCATGAGGGGTACAAACTATGGAAGAAAACTATGCAGAAAAGAATTTTGAAAGGGCCACAGAGCRTGAGAAAGTATTGCTCTAGAGATGTTAAACCTGAGATGGGGTGCACCATTATCCAGTGATGTGGTCACAGCMGTTCTTGTATTTATCTCCACAAGATAAAATGACATACAAAGGCATTTTCATAGCAGCTGTGTTCTGGTGGGTGCTGTGGTAGCTACTCTGTATGTGGAGTTATTTGAGTTCCCAGCAGCCTTGCACAGTGTATGCTGAAGTCTTTAATTACTTCCTGGTAATTACTGAGTGTGCTGGCTGGCCAAGGCTGGTATCAATATTGCACTCTGTTCTCTAAGCTGTCCTTTGCGTACTGGATACATGTYCCAGTATTTAATAATATCTAATGGATCAGAGAGCAGATAAGGGCAGATAAAAATTGCYAGTGTATTTTTGTAATCCCCTGAAACTCTTGCAGCAGCCAAACAGCATGACATTGTGCATCTTTCTTTCACGTTCTGAGGCTAAGTTACTAAAGTCATAAAGCAAGTAATACTTTCCCACCTATGTCACAGTGCTGTTTTCATRTCTGCTAGTAAGAGTCTTGAGAATTCTGTAAACTGGTTTTGTTCTCAGCATATGAAATTTGAATATTTAATTCGCAAAATAGCCTTGTATCTATGAGTACTTTTATTAAATCTCATTTCCTTGGTATATTTCAGGTCAGGGAATATTTTTTTTTGTCAGTAAAATCTGGTTTTGAGAGGGGAGAGAAAGGTTGGAATAATGTATCAGCTACTTCATTTGAAGGGTACAAAGTATTTTATAGTATCTGTGATATCTACTATAAAACTGTAGTGTTTATCTGAAAATATCTCCACAGCAGATTTCATTTAAAAGCACAGCCTGTCATTAATGGATTGACCATTTCATACAGCTTTTCTGTTCCTTGGCATTATTGGTGCAAGTTCCTTTTTAAACAACCATAAAATGAAGWAATTGCCATAAAGCTGTGCTGTAATCTAGGCTGTGCAGGACCTGCTGCTACCTGAGYCWKTTCTGTGCMTGCTGAAATCATAATCTCTGCAGGAAGAAGGTGTTTGAGTATAAATAACCTGTTTTTTTTGAAGATTCATTGTACACCATTGTTGCATTTATTACTTCTGGGCTAGAAGGAAAAATGAAGTAAAAACCATTGATGTTGGTGAAAAATAGGCATGTTTAGTGAGGTAACATACTGTACATTCCACTGGATGAGAAGGAGGRAAGAAGCTGATCAGGATGCTCCAGGTAAAAATAAAGCTCCCAAATATTAATTACTGTAATGGTATTGAGGAGGTTATCAGCTCAAGCCAGATGCCCTGACATCCACAGAGCAAGGCAGAGAGGATTATTCATTGAGTGTGAGATGGGCACAGCAGTGCAGCTGAACATTAATGTATTCCTTTCTTTTCAAGGTATCTACACCCCTGAACCGCTCTGCAATTTCTGGTGGGCTCTTTTATCCACGGGGTTTATGTTTGTCTATCATTTTAGCATCTTGCAGATCCTGGGATTGGTAAGTAAACAMAGGTTAATAAATGGATAATTTGCAAGTACCTTCAGAGTAAAAACAGTGCCTAGTTTGTCCAGGTCTACATGGGTAAGACTACTTGCATGCAAATTTTTGATAAGGCTACCTGTATGCAAAGTGCATGTTGTAATGAGCATTTGCATACCATATCTCGCAAGYATTGGTTAAATATTTCATAGATTGRTTATGTACCTGCATAAATCCATTTATTAAATACACAGTGGAATTCGGATCTGCTTTTTTTTCTGAAAGCTGCCCTACTTTTATCAAGCAAAAGTGTGTAACCCAAGCATTTTTGATTATTAGGGTAATTTTAGGTGACACAATCAGTGCAACATAAAAGCATTGTTAATTGATAAATTTATTGTTGCTTCCTCAGGTTACAGAAGTKAATTTGAACAACATGTTGTGCCCAGCCGTGTCAGATCCTTTTTATGGGCCTTGGTATCGAATCTGGGCGTCTGGACATCAGACTATCATGACCATGACTCATGGGAAGCTCGTAATCCTGCTGTTTCACAGTGCTGTCCCCACCTTTAAATGGGGCATGGACTGGCTTAGACTCCCATCTAAGAAAATAGACTGAAATTTCTGCCCAGAGTAGTTCGTACAGGAAGCAGAGATATACTGGAAAACAAAGAGGAGGGATGAGAGGACAATGGCTTTTAYTTCTTCCCACAGTTTTTTGCCTCAAAAACACCTCTGTAATCAAGTGAGGGTTTTTTTTTACCTGGTGTTTCTCACTGCCTATTGCCAATGGCAAAATTAGTGGCCTTATTCTGGGGAAGGTTTGTGTTTTATACATTTTGTATAGATTACAGTAGAATCTTGCTTAGCCACCATTTAAAATTAGGCCAGGTTCACATTCCAGCAAAGAGAGTGGCAGTGCTACCTCGTTTTGACTCATTTTCCATTAAAGAACAGTACACATGTAGGATAGGAAAAAGTGCTGAGTTGTAACACTCCACTGATAGGAACCAACATRCTGAACTGCATCATCCTGGATAAACTCTTAGAGCTTGAATGTCCCAAAAATGGTCACAAGGAACAGTGCACACTTAATCTTCCAGTCAGAAGTGCAAAACAGTGAGGTTCTACTGTATTTTCTTTAAGCTGGTTGAAAATATTGGGGAACAATAACTCAGAATTTTTTTTTAATCAAGTACTTAATTTCTAAACTGCAGTGGGTAAGTGTCTATCTAGTGAAATTTCATCATGATGCTTTGGAGATGCTTTTATTTTGGTGAGGGGAAAAAAATAATGTTGAAATTATTTCAAAAGATCATGTTATGTATAAGCTGTGATAAGATACTGCATCCACTGTTCTGTCCTGACTTTGAATAAATTTTTTTTTCACTTACCYTAGCCTGGAGAAGGAGTGGAGATCCAAAGTCCAATGTAAACAACAGCTTTCTTTTTTATTAGTAGCTTTTGAAACATTCCTGCTGTCTACGCTGATCCACCCTGGTTAGTGAGGAAACAAAATGAAACTGTTCTGTCCCTACAGCTCTGATACATCACGTGTAYTGATCTTAAAATACAGGTACAAAAAAGAATGTCAAATCAGTGCAGGCCTCTACTGCAGAGAACATGTTCCAGTTTAGTAGTGTGACTGCATCTTCCCATCAGCATGTCTTWGGGAGAACAGCATGTGCATGGGCAGAATGATCAACTGTGTGTACCTGCTCCAATTTTGCAAGAGAAGAAACTGTTGGGCAGAAAGATGGGAAATCCTGACTGTGTTCTTCCAGAATTATGAATCCATTATGAAGATTGTTGTGTTTTCAGGGCTGCAGGTTTTTCTTGTMSAGAAGTTTTCTGGAATTTATAGACTCATTGTGTTGTCAAAACTGTGACTTGTAAGATAAACCAAAACCATCATACCTCCTCCAGCTGGATCACCTGAAGGTATGTGCTAAAGTTAAGGTACAGTTGTTTATACCTCAGGAAGCAAAAGTAAGAATGASTAGCTGACTTTCTTTTTCCTTAAAAAAGAAAAAATTATCATTGATGAGGGAACAGTGACTACTTCAAATACTTTTACTCCATATGATTAAAAAAGTACACCTCATCAGAAGTACATTGTCCCATATTCTGATTTACAGACTGCTTTCTAGCTTTCTTCCATGCCTTGTGTATATCTATCTATATATATAYAAATATACTGTATGCTCACAACTTGAGAACATGCAGCAATGTACCTAAACTATCCCTCAGGCATATACAGCTGGTATTAATTAGTATTACAATAGAATGATTTTAGCCAAATTTTTCAAATACTATTTAGCATTATTATATGCTCATGTTTGGTTTTTTAAATGTCCTTTTTTWAAAATTTTTTTAAGCATCTTTCCCTTTTTTCCTATCAGAATATTCTAGTTACTGGAACCACTTCTCCAAGTAGCAGCCTTTTTTTTTCTTTTTTTATCATCCATCTCTCTTGTATCTGCTGGGAATAGGCATCAGCCAGAGCTTGTTRTATGTGCAGGATATGGGAAAGAATGGGAAAGCAGAATACTTCATTTCTATAGTAGTGTTTTGTTGTTTTTCCTGGCAGAGGCTGGTTTTTCTTTCCCCTGAATGGTTTATTTTATAGGCAGTTACACTATACCGATTTCTTTGGTTGCTTTATGCTTATTTATGCTGGRAATGAAAGCACAAAACTCTACTGCTGTTCTTGGGAGGTGATTGCATTCTCTCCTGGGCTGTTACGCACACAAACCATGTCAAGACAACTTGAAGCTGTTGCCCAGTATCTGGGGATGAGATTTTACAGTGCTGCAGTGCAATGCACAGTTGAAAGGGTTGTCCTGGGTCTCCTGGTCAAATGTCCCCAAATCCTTTGTCATGGCACCGGGAATTTCAGCAACAGTAGCTGTGGGGCTGCACAGCCAGACCCGCCATTCCCACCAGCAGCAGCTGAAGCAGAGTGTAAAATCTCATCCCAAAATGTGTTCATTTGCTGGCCAGAATACCCAAAAAAAGTGCAGTGCCACTGCCTGGCCTTCAGAGATTCTGGTAGGGATGAAGGGGTCTGAACAGGACCCTCCAATGGTTAGTACTGTAGGTGTTTCAGAAGAATCAAGGAGGATGGAAATTCATGACTCCTACTGCCATTGGCTTCATTTCCCTCCAAGTGTACCCATAAATGAAGCATTATTAGCTATAATAAACCTGTTTAGTGATGGGGTAAGTAGCCCTCCAAAGCAGAGGTGAATCAGTAACATTTCTGCTCTCCCCACCTYGTGCCATGGCTTTAGCTGTCCATGATCCCTGCAGTGCTGTTTTTCCACGGATGCAGACACTGCAGTGTCTGAACTGTGTCTATTTGTTTAATTTTTAATCACCAAAGGAGAATTTGCATCTTTTTTTTCTTTTGAAGGSTGCAACAGCTCTTGGCCACATGCTTACAAAAAGCCACAGTCTCTGAACACGCACCTGGAGCTGGTTTTGGTTCAGCTTCTTAGGGTTCAAAAATGCTGCTCATAAGCAAAGCTTACATGTGCTTGAGCAGCTGCTGCCTTGGTGAACTTGAGAGACAGGAAAAGTTAGTCCATTTGCAAACCTTGAGGTCAGAGAGTACCTAATTGTAGGTTTGTGTTTCTGGCCACAATCAGTTTTTATATTTCTGTAAAATTGAGATCATTTTGTAAAGCTTAACTGTATTTTTCAGAAATGGCTATTTGCAATTGTTAACTGAGTGTACTTTTATGTCCTAAGTTTTGCATCTAAACCAGAAGCATTTGTTTTCTATGCATCCATAGCTAATAGAAAATAGAGTTGTGGTGTTTTCTTCTGTGTTGCTATTGTTTCGAGGTGAATTCTTAGGAATTAAATTTGTGCTTATAGTTAACAAAGCTCTGAAAAGGCCAAAACCCTGGAAGAGGGTGTATGTCTGCCCTGCTGGGAGGTTTCTGCAGGCAGACAGGTCAGCTTTGATGTTTCCAATTCTATAGTGACAACACTCATAACAAATCTGTTGATTTTTGTGATCTTGTACTTCAAGTGATATTGCTGTAAATGTCTTGCAGCCGTTGGTGTAACTTAGTCAAAGCCAAGCTGTTTTATAAATGATTTTATTTTTCTTCAGGGTCAGTTTTGTACTTTTTTAAATTATTTCTGCATTTCCTGAGTCATTCTCCCAATGCTGCAGAGGACRCAGCAGGCAGAGCAGTGAGCACACCCACCCTCCCCAACCATGCTGTGCCAGGGGGCTGGGCTGGAGCACCAGGGGGGCTGCAGAAACCTGCAGGTCTGGTTACCCCACCCTCCAGTCCAGGCATGGCATTATCCAGGCACAGAATGGTTTGGCAAAGATGGAYGTGGATGGGCTCAACTGCCAGACATGCTGTTAGTTCTGAATAATTTGTAAGAGTGTTATAAATTTTGTAAACTTTTTAATGTGCTAAATCTTGGTTATGAGGTAACATTTACAAATCTGGGGTAATTTGTGTACTTGTTTTTGTATTTTGGTCTGATGGGGTTTTTTTGCTGTTGTGCCCTAAGTCCAGATCATTGGTTAAACCTTTGAATTAAAACAAATAAATGCATTTTAATGGATACKCAATAGTTTTGTTATCATTCTAATTGTGCCACACCTCAGGCTGTCTTGCTTAGGACTTTGTATAACTAGGTAAGGAAACTAAAATTGACTTTCCACTTCAATGTGTAACACTGACAGCTAAGAGTCACAGAGGCACTTCATATTAGCTCATTATAAATCAGGTAAGAGGGAGGCTCCTTTCTGAAACAGTCTSATCTTGTCTGCCTTGCACACAGCAGTTCCTTAGAGAACAGTGGTTACTGGGAGTTCTGAATTCTGAGCAGTTCAGTCYGACTGCTGCCTGTTGTGTGTCAGTCAACAGCAGTTTAGTGGCAGAGCTCACTGTAGGACAGAAATCATTTAATCACTCTTTAAATAATACCTGTCCTTGTCTTCCAGGTGCAGAGCTCAGGGAGCTGTTACAGTACAGGATGTTTTCTCCACCCTTCCACACTGTTCCTATCCAAGCTTGGGCAGTGTCCTGTAGTTCCTGTTTTATGGCACCTTAATAGAAGATGGTAGAACATGCAGAACTTTTCAGMTCCCACCTCTGTTCAGAAAGCTGCTGCAGCAGCTACAGGACTGTACTCAGCCACACACCACAGGTAGTAGTTTTAATGCACTTCAMAAATGCTTCTGCCTGTAATAAATATGACGGCAGCCTAGTTAAATGTATTCCTGTGATCCAGTACATCTCAGACAAGCAGATTATTGCCTTGTGTGAAGTTCTTGGCAAATACTGTTCCTGGGAAAAGAACATATTGCATGTGCCCACCTGTATTATTATATATCCATTGTAGAAGATTCAATTTKCCATGCAGCTGGGGAAAAGAATCAATTCTCCAGCTTAATTTCTCTGGAAGGRTATAAAGACTTCCAGAGATGAAAGAGCTTAAACAGAAATCCAGAGTGAAGCACTGTATGGCAGCCTGAGCTGCACCAAGCAAGCAATTTCCCTTTGCAGGCACTGCTGCTTATTTTCAGCAGCTCTCTACACCTAATTGAAATTCAGCCTTTCACTRTTTAATACCAACAAATATGTAAGAARCAAGTTTGTACATCTAAAACACCCYCAACACTACTGTCTTGGTTTGATTTCTACAGAACGGTAACTGGAGAGCTGGCTAMAGCAGTGAGAAGAGTGGGAAACTCRTTGTAGGAAGTTGTAACTAGCTCTGCCTTTCAAAGGCCTCAGTGTTTTAGATTAGGTTTAATGCATGTTTTACACAGTTCAGACTAATCATACCAAATCTGTGAGCCAGCTTTCATCACTGGTGTAGTATTTACCCAGGCAGGTTTCCTCCTAATCAAAGCTTCAGAGCAAGTGGGAGTAGTGGCTGCATCAGACTTMAACATCCAAAGGTTACATGGATTCTACTGCTTTGTTTTCAAAGACTTTGCATCTACAGCCAGCAGAGCTATTAAAACTRCATGAGGCACACAGAACTTGTAACATCAGAGCTGAGTTCCAGGGAGATGGAATGCTTTGTCTCAGGAATTATCCTACAGAAGAAATATGCTGCYTGTAACTCAGACTCAGTAGAAAGTGTCTCAGTGCACCAAGAATTTGGCTGAGGGACCAGAGCTCTCCAGATGAATTTTGGCATCAGCTGCACTGTGGCTTTGACAGAGAGTCTTCAGTACACGTTGCCACAAGGTTCTGTTGAAGAATCTGGCTCTGAGGGGTACAAGGGGATGTGTTGCTTACATTACTGTAACTGGTTCTACAAGGAAGTTCTGCTTCAACAGATTGAAAYCACTTCTGTCTCTCAAGAAGGTGGTCAGGCCTGGATGGAATTCCATGTGTACAGTTAGATGTAAAAAAGCACAAAACTGAATGGAATTGTTATAAATATACTGATAAATATACTGAGCTAAATAACTGATGTAGCTGATATAAACGGTGATTTAACTGGGAGTGTTTAGTGAAAGCTGCAGGTACCTGTCCCCTGTTTGTTCCTACAGCAGGCAAGAGAACGACAGAGTTAATCCCAGGAAAATATTTCTAATGCACCATTAGCCTTTAAAATTAGCACCAGGTACAAATGCTTACATAAAAACATTGACCAAGCCACACAATTAACCAGAGAAACAAAAAAAATGGTGATTCTTTTTCCTTATTTTATTGGGTAAATGATTTAAAAGGTAATAACAATAGTGTTAAAACTACTACAATATCTTTCCACAGCCATATCTCACAGACCCACAGATAACCTTCTAGCATTTTTTTTTCTTTTTCCTCATTTTTCTCTTTTTAAGCCGTACTTATATAAAAATGCCCATTTCAACAGTTTCTTCACACTAATAGCAATTAAATGTGGAAGGAGGAAGGATCTAGTTATAAAGGAAGGGGTTCAGGTAATCTGTGATATTATTGTAATCAATTGAGTTGCTAAGGAAGGAAGGAAAAGACCGAGGCCTTACAAGCTACTCCAGGTAGCTCTAAGCCCACTGTGTGTCACCATGGCATTGAAGATAACTCAAGATGCTGGTGAACAATTTAAAGTAAGTTCATTTTTTTCTTTTTTTTTGTAACATATAAAACACTAAAATAACTTAGAAACTAGATCCCAATATCTTGAAAAGAATCAACTTTGATATACAAAAACAGTCATAAGTTGTTACAAAAGTTTCAAACAAAAGTTTGTTTTCTCAGTGCGTTTATGTACCAGCACAATTACTGGGTCCAGAGCAAAGAAAGAGGTTTTTTCTTTTTATTTTTTTTCTTTAACAGTAATAAAAAAATGAGGAAAACATATCTTTGTATATAAAGAATCATTGCTGGTCTTAAGAATAAATGTAACCAGAAACCCTTAAATCTGAGAGGCACACTTTGGGTTTCTCTTTTTTTTTTTTTTTTTTTTAAACTTTTTTTTTTAACATAAAAGGAAAGTCACCAGTTTATTTAAATGGAGGAGATACTCAGACTCCCCAAATAAACTTAATTCAATTAACATCACTAGCAAAAATCAGTTAGAAACTGTACAAAAATAAAAAAGTTAACACATTTAATCCTGCAGGGATTTTGTAAGGACTGGAAGGCAGGCTTTAGGAGCAGCATTTGGGCATGGCTGGAGGCTTCTTTGGTTCGATCTAACACACATAAGAGATGTAACCTACTCCAGACAACAGTTTTAAAAACCCGCACGGTTGAAGACAAGTAGAGGTCCGTATACAAACTCCAGGTGTGCCAGGGCTGTGCCCACCTTGGCTCCAGAGCGGGGCTGAGGTCAGGACCGGAGCGTCCCTCCCTGCCGGAGCAGCAGCCGCTGCCGTGGCAGCAGCAAGGACGCTTGAAGCATCACTAAGTAACAGCTTTGTGTCAAGTCTACGGTTTGGTTGTCTAACTCAGTTTACAGAACAGAGTTTTTAGGAACATTAAGCAAGAGAATGAAAAAAAACAAAACCAACCCCAACAATTTCTTCAATGGAATAAGGCAAACTGAGTGGTGCTTATAAAAAAAAACAGCATTTCAACTTAACAGTGAAATAAGCTACTTGGTTGTACCTTAATTTCTATAAAGTACCCCAAACAAAAAAACAGATCTGTAACTAACCCCAACAATACAACTAAAAGGTAGTAWAAGTAACTATGAGGGGATAACATTTGTGAGAGCAATTGCTGATCAGCTTTAAGCAAACAGACCTATTCTGTGCCAGTGCATGTCACAGTGAGCTGCACGTTTGGTACAAAGAATCCCACAATTACACAGAAACAATCTGCAGCAGTTCAGCACAGTGTGCTGAGGAGGTAGGTGCCCTAGAAACACTGTAGGTAGACTGATTATTCCAATATTTTTTAAAAAATATCATACAATCTGATTGACCACAGACTCTGTAACAGTTTTTTAATTAGTGATACAAAACTCTGGTCCAGAAGGGTCTGGCATGAGCTCGGTTCAAAAGCACACCTTTACAGTTTGTATAACACCCTTGAACTATATTTTTAAGCAACAGCTACTAAGAGATAGACAAAAATGCATTGTGCATTATGCTGTATACAAAAAGGAGACAAAACTATCCTTTTCTCCCCCAAGCCATGGTGGGAAGTATTGCTGACCTTGTCCTTAAAATCCTGCAGGATTGTTTATTCATCAGTATATCATTATTACACTGGTAAGAAATTCTGTATAACATCTGCATATATCGAAGATTTATTAAAAAATCTGATATGATTTTAGATCCGCATGACCAGTCACGTGACCTTCTTGAGGTTGATTAGCACCTTTCAATACATATATTTTTTATATATAATAGATCTTTTTAAAAAACTTCTAACAATGAGCTCATGCAGAAGCACGAGCGAGCTGTAACGAGATGACAGATAAAGATGGGGTCGGATGACTTTTTTTTTGCAGCAGAATGATTCAGTTTGTGCTCAGGTTCCCTATAAGGGCAAGAAAAAAAACCAACGCAACTCTATCAGGTAGCCACTTGTTCACATTTCCACTTGAAGACTCATTAATCTAAAAGTGTTCCCCAAGTAGAAACAAGACAACAGTTTCATCCAAAATAGCCTCTGTATAAACATCTACTCATTTTTGCCGCTTCTGGCTGGCATCTCTTGGCTCCTGAAATTTCAGGCCCTCTGCTTAAAAATTAAGGCATCRCAACTGAAAATGGTAATATTTGGACATAAATGCTGTGGATGAAGGCATACCAAAGACCTTCTACGAGAACCTCCATAGAAATTAAGTGGCAGACCTAACCTMACATAAGGGATGAACATAATTTATCCTTAACTGGTTTCGAAACCTTATTGAAGCATTTTTACAGTTAATCCAATTCTTTTAAACAAGTGAATTTTACCTATTTGATTTTTAAATGTCTATGTATTTACAAACATTCATTATTCAAAATAACTGGAATTTCTGCTTACTGTGGTTTACTCACACATATTAGGAGGGTCTTTTCTGTAACAGGTGGCCTGTGCTGTCCCCTAGAACACGCTCTGAGCTGCTACAGGCAGCAGTGGGAGTTCTGCAGGCACAGGAGGAAGGAGTGAGCCCCTGCCATTGACTGGCCTTGSAAATAGACCACACATACCTTTTACTAAATCCTATTTTTACAGCAGGAAAAAGTTCCAATCGGTTTTCTTTCTTCTACCGTGTRGAGGGGTATCAGAATTATTACACAGTACTTACAGCTCTCAAGCACTATTCCTGCAATAGATGAAAACATGTAACATTATGGCATACTTGTGCTGGCTCTCTCACAACAGTCTTTTTTCCTTTATTAAACAAAAGTTAACTTGATCCAACTATTCATGACTTCATAAAATTCAGTAAGTTCAAGAGCAGACGAAAGAACAAAACCAGGGATTTCTCTTTTCCAAAATAAGTTTGCTAACAATAATAATAATAAAAAGAAAAATCATCTCACTTTAAAGAGAAAAAAAAGTGTCCAAAACCCTGATGCCAGAGCAGCCTCAACAGGGTTTGCTAGAATGTCTGGAGTATATGTTTTCTATGAATTTTATATATAAGTATATAATTATGTTATAGTCAAAGGCACTAAAATCTAAATCCATTTTCTTCCTAATATGACATCTGCTACTCACCAATCTGCTTTTAGGAAACAAATGTGACTCCTAATTTGAATCATCAGAAAGGCATCGTCTCATTACAAATGCATTCTCGTGGCTACTCTTTGCAGGGCTGGGCTGGCCATGATTCCCAGCACAGGATGGGACACAGAGGGGTCCTGGATCGGATTGTGCCCTATCAATCAGGCCACTTGATTCTGAAAAGGCTGCCATGTTAACATCACCTCTCGCTGCTTCTCTTCATCCCAAAAAAGCATTCTGTATGTCAGCCTTGGCGTTCCGGCTGTTTGTGCTGGATCTGGAGATCCTGTATAGAGCTACATGGAATCTTTACTGTGAGGGTGAGATATTGTACACACAATGTTATTGAGAATGTTATGAAAATGCAATTCATTGTCTATTTTAATACCTGAATCTGATATGTTTCATTCCCTGTCACACCTATTAATGCAAAAGCCATGAATGCCTTTTTGCTAAGCAAAGCATCCCTAACTGCAATCCCTAAACTCTTCCTTCCATCCACAGTCACAGAAAGCCTTGATTGATATAATTCAATGTTAATGAAGTAGAAACTGAATTTTTCATAAAAAAACCCAAGGGTATATGCTGCAAAAAAATCTGCAGTGAATCAATAATAAAAAAGTAGGGGATCTTTGTAGTAATGCAGTTTTCCCTCCCGTTGCCATGATGAGCTGAACCAACTAAGGAGCCTCAACATGGCAACGGAAACTATCATCATAAAATGGTACAGTAATAGAGATAGCTAGACCAAGAAGGGGCAGGGTCTCCTGGGAAGAGGTCTGCAGAGAGGTCCAGTGACTGGTCATGCGGCTCAGTGTCAGGAATAATGGTTGTATGGTGGAAGGGGGTGCCCAATACCATTCTGGAAGTGATGATGCTGACGATGGGCAAGGTACTCTGTGTAGCTCATCGTCATCTTCTCACTGCGGTACCTGGCAAAGAGCAGAAAGCCAATTCAGGAAGCTGCAGGTAGCACCAGAAATGCTGCTCTGGTGGTTTGTTTAGTGATAAGAGCTCTGTACTGCTGATGCTGGAAATAAGACTAACTGCACCTGCACGAGGGAACTGCCACAACTGTCAGGCACAATTCCTGAATCAAATGGCAAATCACAACGGAAGTGCTTACAGAAAACACTTTAAGAAAAGAGAATTGTTAAAAACGGTTGCCTACCATGTTGGTCAAAGTAGAGGGAACAGAGAATGTCCTGGCTCTTCAGCCAACTCTACAAAAAACTARGAAACTTGTAAACAAGCACTACAGATTTTTCGGTTGTTTTTAAACAATCAGTATCAACTGTCCACAAAATTCTGATTTAATCCCAGCTACATTAAATGTAGTTACATTTTTTTAGACTAGAATCACGGACTATCTCCAGTTTAAAGTGATCCATCAGGATCACTGAGTCCAGCTCCTCAGAGAACTACCTAAAACTAAACCATATATCTAAAAGCATTGCTCRGACACCCCTTGGCCTCCAACATGTTGATGCCACGACCCTGGAGAGCTTATTCTGGTGCCTGGCTACCCTGTCAGTAAAGAATATTTTCCTCATGTCCAGTTTGAAGTTCCCTGAGGCAGCTTCATTCCCTTTTCCCGTGATCTATTGCTGGTCACCTGAAAAGAGGAGATCAGCAGCTGCATTCCAGTGCCCCCAAGGAAGCTGTAGACCCTCAGCCCTCTCCAAACTGAACAAAAGTGACTTCAGCTGCTTCTCCTGAKTCTTGCCCTTGAGGTCTTTCACCATCCCAGTCATTTTCCTCTCGTCACACTCTATAGTTTGATGTCCTCCTTACAGAGAGGCACTGAAGTGAGACTGGCAGGCCTGCAATAACAAGGATCTTCCTYCTTACGAATGGAACATTTGCCAGCTTCCACTCAASTGGGACCTTTCCTGACTCCTAAGAGGGTTGAAAAATAATGGAGAGTGGCCCTACAAGAACTTCGTACAGCTCAGTATAAGAAAAAGCAGAATCCAGGCGCTGACAACAAATACTCTGAATACAGCTGCATCATTGTCTGACAAGGAGTAACACAAGGAAGCAGTAGCTGCTGGGCCATTTTACACCCCAGGCTTTATGTGCATAAATAGCATTAGAGCCATTCTTACTGACATTCACTCCTCTACCCTTCACCATTTAACTACAATATTATGGGCAGGGTATCTGCTGCTAATTCTAAAATACTTCAGCTGCCACACACTAAGGAGCCCTCAAGAACACATTTTATTGAACTGGTAGAACCAAATGAAACAATATGAAATAAAATATTAAATTCTTGTCCCCACTCCTAGGAATACCCTGACATAGTTTCACTAGYACACTGGCTGTCACAGCAGTGCATGGCTTGCATGTCTCACACCTTGAGATTAGGGAAACCTGTACTCCTCAAGGCATAAGCCAAAGGTTTCTCTGAGGATCCAGMGGATTAGGGATCTGAGGGACCTCTGTGACGTACAGCAGCAGCCCCACCACGCACCATCTGCCCAAATAAATCTGACMAGAGCAAGTAATCCTTGTTAGCCACAGCCCTGAACACCCACTRCAGCCAAGGAGCACTGTGAGAAGCCAGAGCTGAAACGCTGCAGAGAATATGCAGAGTTATTGAACCAAATATGCAAGTACCCTGATACACAGTGCCCTGGCATTGAACTGACACCTSTAACTCCTTGCTTAGTGCCAGTAATCCCTGTGCAAGGCTTCTCCTAAGTCTGTCCTGCTCTTGTGGAAACAAAGTAATCATTAATGATACATTCAGGAGAGTTTACAGTTACCATCTGCAGGAGCATTACCAGCAGGAGCACCTCCCAGCATTACAACAACAGGACTATGTGCGGTATCCCGGTGCATACCTGGTTAGCTTTATTGTTTTCCTGAATTCATTAGTGATCGGAGCTTTGTAGCCTCCTTTCCTCAATAAGGAATCTATGGTTTGAATGTGGTCCCATCCTGTTGAATTTTACAGTAGCACAAGTTAGTGAGAAATCCAGCAATAGAAGCAGATGTTGCCAAAGCACAGTACAATGTGTGGTGCTGTTGAGAGCGGAAAGGCTCTGTTGGCATTTGGGATAAACCACAACGTTCTTCCCTCCTTCAGACACCACATTTGGGATTTCTTTACACACASAGTTCACTCTACAAACAACATATATTTTTCATCTCATAGCTGAAATATATTAAAAGGGAACCCACTCCACCAGGGTGTCCTAGACTGGGCGTGCGATTACAAAACCAAATCTTTCCCAAACATTCAGGTATGATCATGTATCACAGCCATTTTGGACATTATAAATGATTATGACAATATGGAACATTAAATCTCTATATAACATTTAAAGCAATTATTAGTTGAACATGCACAGAGAACTTGAAATCAGACWTTTTCATAAATATCACTTAACTTTACAGAGGTATGTCTAATTTTTGAACTACAAAGTATTATAGGTGTCTGAGTAATAAAAGAAGTGATAGATTAAAAGTAAAAATTCATTACTATTTTCAGTAAATTTTTACTATTTTCAGTAGATTTTCAGTAAAATCTTTATGCTATTTAAAACTCCTATTCATTGATTTTAAACCCCCTAATATTTTAAGTAGCTGTTAGACATGTTACTTCTAAAAGATGCAGTAATTAGTCACATTGTTACACTAAAAAAAACAAAAAAAACCAACCCACATACAAAATACAAATGGGTAGTTCTGAAGACTTTAAAGGATCTGATTGCAATTCATGGTCTACTAAAATTATTCAGAAATTTGAACACATTCCCCCTACAATTCCTGGGTTTTTAAAAAAGCTTAGAACACCTCTGGACTTTTAAACATCTATTTGGAAACAATTATCAATTAAATATGATCCTCAGCAAAGGTATCAGCCAAGCATATGTAAAAAGGCAAAAAAATAATAATAAAAGCAGCAGCAATGCAAACTGTTAAAGACTTAGACAGAGACACACTATCAACCTTGGAAATAAAAAAACATAGTGAGTGCTCAGTCAGCCAAAGATGACCATTCAACAGAATCCACTCTAGTTTTTTAAATTCACAAACTTAAGACTGTGCCTCTATTAAAAGGGACTTTAACAACATTATTTTGTACTTTCATATTGAAAATMATTTCCTTCCATCCATTAAAAACCCTGGGAAGTCAAGTGCTTGTAAAAGAAATTGAGTACTACAGCAGAAAGTACCTAACCAAAAAACAACTTGATCACCAGGAATTCAGGAATAAATCAGTGGTTTGGATAATTGCCCAGGCATCCCATCRCTTAACAGAGCTTCTGCATCTCCCTTATATCCCAGCCCAACAGCCACACAAAAACTGGCAGCTTTTAACAACTGCTAGCCTGGCTGACAGCACTGTACCACCCCTCCATATTTTATTTTTCTACAACTACGATGCATTTATGACTGGCTTAAAAAACAGCTACAGCTCACTGAATCCCTTTAGGAGACTGACACAGGCAGGTAATTGGCATTTTATATAAGTCTTCTTACAATTAAGTATTGTTCCATCATCACCTGACATCAGTGCAAGGTCAAATATTGCATTTTAGATTTATAGGTATGTTTAAATCCTTCACCAGATCATATGAAATAAAGTGCAACAATGACCTTGCTCCTTTGCAACCTCCGGCAAGTAGGTGGCCGTGCGCTTTGATCCTTTCTCGTTGATGAATTCTATTCTAATCCCATGGACACCCACCTGCAAGAGATAGGCAGCTTCATTAGTACATCACCAGAGAAAAGGTACAACAGCTTTCTGACATGGTAAAACCCRAAATGAGAACCTTTCAGTGGTTAACAGCATTAAACCGAGAGTTCAGGAGGTGGCACTGCAGAGGGTGTCATCTTTTGGAGGTGTTCACTTACAGCCACGTAAGCTCAGCAGCAGCACAGGCACTCAGGATGCTCCTCTGCTCCCCACCATGGAGCTTCATTCCTGGSCTGGAGGAAATCCAGCTAAAGTTGTTCTGTCTCCTCTGACACTGTCACCAATGTTGTTGCTGATAAAATCACCTGGTCACCAGCTATAATCTGCAGGCAAAACAGCTGCCAAATCTAATGAGGCTTCAATTAAGAGCATTAATTTTGTTCAAAGCAACAACTGAATTATTAAAGATTTGTCACACTATGGACTTGAGCCTGGAGCCTTCAAAATTTCTGCTCATGTATGAGGAGGAAACGGTAATATTCCRAAGTACCCAGCCTCAAACTCCTATTTCCATGCTAGTAAGAACTGTAAGGTGATAAAACACCAGCATGGAAAACAGGATTACTAATACCAAGGAGTTGGATGTAGATAAAAATGAAAATGCCAAAAATAGTAGGAAAAAAAACAAACAAAGAGGCTGGACACCTTTCCAGGGCATAGTTTAAGCCCCCCTGTTTTCAGGTTACAATCATTCTGTGGAGAATACCTGCTCTGGGATCAGACCATAAAAGGTATTTCACTGCCAGGTTTTCAGCTGCTTTTGAATTCTGTGCATAAACACAAAGCATTAGTAGATGGACATTTTTATGCCCACATAACCAAGATGTTATTTCCATTTGAATCCAAAGGTCCCAATGCTGCATGTGAATGTGAAAAATTGATGTTTAAAAGGGTATCATGTTGTTCAGTATGGCACATCCTTGTGAACACAGAATTAATCAAAAAATGCTGTAACAGTTTCTCCAGTGACAATTACTCTACTGAAACTGCAGGGCAGTCAAAAAAACAAATACAGAATATTTATAAAGCTCTACTGCTTCTTTAATTAACATATTTTCTTATATTAAGGCTTTAGTTTTTAACCTTTTCATTCTTTATATATGATATAAGCAGGGGATAGCCATGGCCACAACCATTTTTTCCCTATGAACTTTACATTGTTCATAATTAGGAAAAATTTAACTTTCTGACTAACGAATTTTAACGTGTTATTTCATTACCAAGTACTCCAAAACCCCCAACTTTCATCACATGGATACATATAATCACTAAAGGGATCAAATCTGTATACTCAGGGGATATAATAATGAACACAAAGGGCTTGAAAGTAAAATGAAATTGTCTTAGAAGCTGAAAAAAGCTTTCAGAGCTCATTCCCAAACCAGCAGTTCCTGTATCTGGTGATTTTATAAAAGTCTATATTCAGTTACCAAAGTACTAAAATTAAATATTTCCTGGGTTTGCACCTTTAAATCCTGCAGAATATGAGATTCCAAGTGTTTTGCATAATAGTGACCACATAATATTCAGGAGCAACTAACCAGGAGCACCAGTGATGTATTAATTATGATGCAACATTCATATTGCATCACTGCTCTGGATGTTTCCCATTAACCATTTTAATGGACTTTTAGGCCCAACTCTGTAGAAAAAAAGGGCTGTATAGCAGGGGAAAATTTCATAGCATCCTGTGGAGCATATATTTTAACTGCATATCTGAGCAGGACAAACAGCTTTCATTGTTCAACTCCAGTTAAATCAAAACCAGGCTTGAGTTGAATAAATGGAAGCCACACATAAGCAAAGTAAAAATAATCCACATAAGACTAGCACGGGCACAGCGTGGAATTTATTTTGACTTCCTCAAGAGACTGGTGTTAAACTGATGCAAACTTCTGTCAGATTTCCCAAAATAGCCCTCTCCAGGGTGGGAGGTAAGGGCTGGGTCTGTGGAAGGCATTAACTGTCCTGGCTACCAGGACCAGCACACACCTTCCCACACAGCCTCTCAGTTCTGCTCCTGCAACTAAAAATACTGATGCACTACAGGCAACAGTCTGCAGAACAACAACATCTGTCTGTGCAGTTTAGAAAAACAAACCAATCTTGTGCAGATGGAGCTGGAGCTCTGTCTCGCCTATTACCATTTATTAGGGAAATGACTGCCTACAGGTATCCTCTGGWGCTGAACAGGGACCACGCAATCGCTGCTTCAGCCTCCCACGTGGATAGGAATCTATTTAAACTGCTGCTATTGGGAGAGGAAAGCAAGATAAGGAGAGAGACTCAGAAAAGCAAAAAACAATCTCTGCCAATAGAAATATTTCTGTAGGGTTTTAGAGCATGAAATACTGTATCCTATATAAGCTGTACTTGYAGATATAAACTTTCTGATCAGTTGTGTGGCATGTGGCCAGAGGCCACCTAAAATTAGGTTCYGGGACAATATTAATTAAATTAATAGACCTCCCTTAAGGATTACATTAAACTACATTATTTTACTTTTGAAATGACCTTAACAAAACTTCAGATTTTGATAAACACGTATATGTTGATTTATACACATTATTTTTTAAATGAATTCTTTATTTCCATACACCTTTGGATGGGAGAAAACAGGTACATGCCACATTTATTGTTTTGCCAAGTGCCTTTGGCACTTGCCAGATTACTGCCTTTCTCTCTAAATATCTAAGAATAAAAGGTTCCAAAACCCCCTCTGACACCRAAGCTGGAGCAAGTCTTCTGAAGGACTGCTCCGCCCCAAAGCTCCAAACACAGTTCACTCATTTGTTCCTTTTGGACTGACTCTCCAACCATCCTGAGAGGAATAAATAACATTATTCTCTTTAGAATCCATGGGCAATTTGGATAAACACCTAAATATCAGGCCTCGTTGAGATTTGAGCTTCTATGGACTCCACTGTGGAGTAAATTATCATCCAATAATGGTTCTGTTTGGTTACATCTACTGCACTGTAAGAGATTTGCATGCAATCAGCACTAATTAGTTTAGGACTAATTAATTGCAAAACAATTGTTCAGAAATACAATAAAGCAGGTAACAAAGAGCCTGTTACAGAGAATCCACATGGAATGCTCCAAAGAAGGAGCAGCCCAACACCCCCTTGGTGTCAGGAACAAGCATCTGTTCCTTACCAGCACTCACTATCTGTGTTCTGCACCCCAGACCGGCTGCACCACCCATGCCACCAYCCACAGTGGCACTGTGACACCTTGCTCTGCATTAGGGACAGCCCTTCCACTGACTTGGGGTTTGTCAGCTCTATCTMTGAAGAGCAGCCAACCTAGAAACGTTTTCCGGCCAAAAAGCTGGGCTAGAACTTGCACAGTATTCCTTATGATACCACAAACCAGTAACTTTCCCCTTTATTTACCTGAGCAATACTATAGGAACAGCTGTACACCAATGTGTTCAGAAATGGAACACTCCTGATTAAGTGACTGTTGCTATTTTCTTGAAGCTGATCCCACTTCTAATTAGCTGAATTCTACAACTTTTTAGCTCCACATTTGCAGCAAAGATGCTCGCCTCTTTCTGACATCTTTAGTAGCATCTAAATACTACATTTTGATTTACAACAGAGGCAAACGAGGCTTGTTCTCTATTTCACAGCAAGCATAATCATTCATTTACATACATGGAATCACTGAATTTTGTCCAAAGAGAAGAAAATATTGAGATCCAGATTCTTTGTTCTACAGAACAGAAGCTGTGAGAACCACTGGTGTCGCTGCATTTGCAGGCAGGAAAGAATTTCTACAACCCTTGAATATACCCACTTTGTCAACACTGAAAAGCCACCTTGCAGTCAACATTATTGGCTACAACTATTTAAGCTAATATTTAAACCAGTGCACACAGGCTAGAGGCCTTTTGTATCAAGACARCATGTACAATTCTGCAGTTTTCACTTTACTGAAGAACAGCAACTTTGGGGCAAAGACTTCTTTCAAGGTACTTTAAGGAAGAGCCACTGCTCAATTCTAGCCAGAGTTCTTTATAATTACATGAAATTACAATGCTTTAGGATCTTTTAATAAAAAATGAGGAGAAGGTCTGAATTAGTTCATGCAGGAAAAGAATGAAATCAATAGCAAATGTCTTYAAAATAAGTGACTTTCATGATTTTCTTGTAACTAGACCTTTGCTCTCTGATCTTCTATTAAAGAGCAATGCTACCACAAAAAAAATCCGTATCTTTGAGCTTTTCATGCTGTCATTTCTCTGAGGTGGAAAGGCCGTGCAACTCCACCCCAGCAGCAACTGGACCACAGTGSTCTCTCATGGGTTCTGTGAGGCAGAAATAGAGATGCAGTTCCTACACTGCCAGTGCTCCTTCCAAAGCCCTTCATCTGTTCTGCTACTGAAGTGCACCACAATTCAGACAAAGTCACGGGTAAGACTGCTAAGTTGTATTTTAGGAAGCATTCTTGTGAACAGGCATTGAAGTGTCCTTTAAAGATGTGTACTTTCCCCCAATTACTTCTACAAAGAAAGTGAAAATGGCAGCAATTTGAAAAATCATATGGGAGCTAACAGCAGTGAAYTCACACAGATCTCCTGTTTACTTGATGGAAGTTTCTGAGCAAAAAAATCTTGCATTGCTTTTTACAGCTGAAATACTCAGAGAAAAGACCCATCACTCTGCTTCAGGATACAGGATACAATTCTGAACTGTCTTCAGAGAGCTTCACTCCTGACTTCAGACGACCTTGTCTCTAAGCCCTCAGAGCACCGAGTTGTCCGAATTGGCAATTTTGAAATACTGAGACCTGTGTCAGCAAATTGCTGACCTTGCTCCCATGAGATCATCAGCAGCACACCTACAGAAGCAGGGTCTCCTAACCAGGCTGATGTTTTTCTCAGCAATACAGGAGATGAAAGATGCAGAATCTCTTTTTAGATCATAGTCTAAATATCCTGAAATGTCCTTTTGCCATTAATATTGCATAACTGCAGCTCCCTTAAAAGACACATGGGTGACATGAGCTATCTCACTGACAGGCATACACAGTGATGAATCATTCTTTTAGGGACTAACAATTGCAAATTTTATAATCTCATATTTAGACATCACCTCCCTCCTCTGGGCCCTTTTTCATGGAAACCTACTTTGTGACCATTTCTTAGAACTTGTAGGAATTTGCTAAAGGWTAAAAAAAACTTACCATAAAAAAACCTTAAACAAAATAGGAGAGAGCAACTAAGCAAATGGGCAACACAAGGACTTTTATATTTTTGACCCCTGCATTCTTCCCTCCTAAGTCAGGGCTTTCCAATAAGAACAACTGTGAGAATCCATAAAATCAATCAAAACTCAGCAAGACTGGAGTTCTGCATTATGCTTTGTTACACTGTTGATAAAGTCCCACAGCTTCTGCAGCAAAATATAGAAAGGACAGAGAAAGTAAAACCCTCCTTTATTTCATACAGTATTAGATATGAATCAGCAGACTCCCAAGGAACAAAGAGTGGATTTTTGAACTCGGGCTCAGCTTTTCCTTAAGGATGAATATTTGGGTCATCTCAGAAGTTTATTATTGAGACAATGAAACAGCACCTAATGTTATTTATAGACTATGGCATGCAAAGAGCTAAATGCTATTTCATTATGCACTTCACATTTTCTGAGTGAATCCATGGTCTGATTTTTAATAAATTATCATAAATGAAACTAAAAGGATCAARGTGATGGCTATCAGAAGTCAACCTAGTAGAGGAGAACAATTCTAGTATTTTGATTTCTAGCTCAATTTAGTATTAATAGTCACTAGTTTGATTCCTTGAAAACACTGGTGTCAAATGGCTCAGTGACAAGGCAGACTACTTCTCTGTAAAAGCTTCTTGTTGAGAATGCACACACAGTTTCWGCTAAGGTTAATTTTTGGCCTGACATTACATAAAAAAAGAGCACTCTGATTATGGTGAAAATGCTCATAAACCCCAAAGAAACCTGGGATTCATCTCATTCAGAATTACATATCAGAAGGTAAGAAGCCCTTGCCATYATGAGGTGAACAGGAAACACATATTTTTGTCAATATTCAGCTACTGTAAAAATCATAATGCTGAGGTTATTGCTGGATATCCTCCTTTTGAGACAGCAGGGCCTCTTACTGTTCTAACAAAAAGTGCAGTTTCTATTCAATGCATTTTTTTATGTGTACATACAAGAGAAAGCCAMTTTTTCTCCTAGGAAGTTCTAAATATTTGGTCAGGTTAAGTTATTATTAAATGGAAATACTGTAGCTTTTGTGGTGTCTCTGGCATTAYAATGTCTGCTATCCTATGACAATTTCAAAACTTTTCTTCTGTCCACTCAAATACAGATTCAAAGAGGAATGAGACATGGAGACGAGGAGTTCATCTTAAGTCAAGTACCTTGTTTTTTTGTGTCTAATGCCAAATAATTTGGGAAAAGAATAGTACAGACTAACACTTCCATCAGTATCCACTGTCATACATACGTCAGCATTTGCTTCTTAATCTCTTTTATGCTGCAGTTCCAAGAGGATGCATGCAGGTTTCCTAGAACCTGGCAATTAGGACAGATTCAGCTCCATGCGTAAGCAGCATGAGAGCAATGATTTACGTGGCCTCATCATATAAAGGCTTTGTGGGGTCTGTGCAGGACAYTCAGTCTGAAAGCAAAGTTTRGGGGGAAGATGAACGTCTCTACAAGCTAAATAAAGCAGCTTGTTCTGRGAYTGYAATTTGGAGCAGTGCTTGTTTCCAGAAGCATCCATCAGACTATTAACTTCCATACTGGAACATTCCTTTCCAGAGTCAATGCACTCATCTACCAAGTTTTGTTCTCAAAGTCACAAATGAGGCCTCAGGACACCCTTACTCAGAGAGCACCTTCCTTGATGGAGTCTTAGACCTCAAGACAACTGTGCAGACCACTCTGAGTGCTATTTGGGCAAACCCACAATTTTATTCATTTTCATGGCTCAGACTTTTAAGGTGATGACAGTTTTATCAAAAAGTGTCTTTTGCATCTATGCACATACCCAYGTGTATAGAGTGCAAAACAGTGACAGCTACACTAATATATGCAGATCATTTAAACAGTGTGACTTCAGCTATAGATGTTCATGATATCAAAGCAATTTTTGTAGAAGATAKCTGACATTCTTACCTCCCAATCCATGTAGTCACACACATCTTCAAAGTTAGTGAGTAGAGACACTGAGCAGAAAAGCCGTGGCAGCTCATCCCTCGTCATTGGGGGGAAACGACTATCTTTAAGGGCACTGTTGGAGACAAAACAGAATTTCAAAGGATTTTTTTTTTTTTAATTTCAACAATCTAACCAGAAGAGTACAAAGGAGAAAAAAAAAATCCTGATGAAATGACGACCAGTTTGATAATCCGGTCACCACTGTAACACACTGATCAACATTTCCAACCTTTTCCTCAGACATTTGTTTTGGTTCTTGGCTGGCCAATCAGATGGCATTCTGAGGGTCATTCCTTCCTGAGCTGGTTTTGTTACTGTGACAATCTCATTAATGAAGCAGGAGAAAGCTTTTGAAAAAAGTTACAAAAGCAATAGCTCTTCCACTTGCAACTTGTAAACCCCTTTCAAAAAGGATTAAACTTCACAACACAAAGTGAAGGGGGAAATTCTATAGCCTGCAGTGATCAAGCACTTAATACAGTAATCAAGTGATAGAACTTAATTATTCAGTGAAAAAAAAAATCCAAACAAGCAAAACATTCTCTAAAAAAGACTAATATTCATGCTTACTAGCAAAGGTGAATATAAAAAGGTGAAAACATCCAAGGGCTCTACAGACCTGTAAACCTACAGGACTTGAGGCGGTTCTGCAAAGCAGATCATGATTAGTAACAGGGAAGCTTGCAAACAGCTAATCCATGGCTGACGTACCATTCTACAGACAAGCACACCTAGCAGGGGAAAATGAAAATCCACACCCAGGGGAGCCCCCTGTGCCCAGGCTGGCATGCCTGGAAACACACAGCAGTTAACAGACAGCAAGCAGTGCCGTGAGTGAGAACGTGGCAAAACCTACTGGCATAAGTTCGGTTAAGAACCAGTTAAATTAGCAAAGGGCAGGTTAAAGTGAGGATGGCATCTCAATCTTTTATTCTCTTAAGCTTTGAAATATGATGTGAATACAAACCTGCTCATCTCCAACAAAAACTGTGATCTGCTAACTGAGCTTTTGGATGAGTCWAGAGAATTTAAGAGACTTACTGAAATACTACCAAGCTTTTCACGTGTCTCATTGTTTCATCTAACAATTAGATTGGTCTTAATCGTTTTACCTGGCCTACAGCCAGTGGTTGCCATTAGCTGATATAATCACAGCCACAGCCATGATGTTAGAATAATGGCTGAARGCTCTGCACCAGAAATCACCCTTTTGTATGAAGAGTAACAGAACTTCATTAAAACAGACCACATAAGGACATGAGAAAAAAAAAATCATGAAAAGTTTAACTAAAGGAAATCATCATACATGTAACCAGAAATAGTTTCCCATCAAGATTAATACCATACATGGATGAGTTAAAATAGAACCTATGTTTTTCTGGGGTGGGGGAAGGCAGATTTTTGTTGTAGATATGCTGCAATTACAAAACAATAGTATTGAAATTCAGACTTAAAAGTCCTTCTCTACACAGACCTGTGAAGAACTGGGAACAGTAAAGATTTAAAGCATASAGTTTTAAACTATGATATTTAACTAATGACTTCCACTGAAGATGTATCAAAAGCAGGTAATTCTGATGGGATTGTCCAGGCTAGCTTTGAAACTGCTGGAATCAGGCAGAGTTACCACCCTCTGTTCTCTAGTGTTCAGAGCAATATCAGAGATAACTCCTATAGCCACAGTGTACCAAAACCATCCCAAAATACCAACAACTTAATTCAGCTTTCAAATCCCAAATGTCCAGGGGTACCTTCCTAGAATACTCTCCAGGAATCCAGTTATTTATAGCTTAGGTATTTTGAGTCAGGATCTCTGCACTTTAAAGCTCTTCTGAACTGTATTTAGTAAGTTAATCTATACACACTTTTAACATTTTACCCCCTTTTTTATTAAGAAATTATGTTTAGAAGCCGTAATCGTCTTCAGATCCATTGCYACTGCAAGTTTGCTCATGTGCATATGCCTCATTTCCCTGAAGTCTGCTGCATCTCTGTCATATACCCAACACTACTGAGCAGCTCCTATTTTATCAACAAACAACAAATTAAGTTATCTTAGCGAACAACTGTATGCACAGATATTGCTCATATGACTTTGAACTTGTTTTTTGCAATTTATGCAACAATCTTACCATGCAAAACATTTCCCATATTGCAAGAACTTACAACCTTCAAATGACATTTTTCCCCCCTTTTTTGCACAACTTTGTACTAGAAGTTTATCTTTGAATTCCACTTCCTAAAGCTGTCAAAATCCACTGTGAATTTCAACTTTTTTAGGCAAAGGTTGTCTGCTGTGGGTGTAAGCCTGATCCCCAGAAAGTTAACAGTGAAAGTCTTCAGCAAATTCGCACTCACTGGAGATCTGCTGCACTGCCATTGCTAGATGATAAACCACCTGTAATTTAACATTCTTCAAGTTGTGCAGAAACAAACTTATCCCATGCTTGTGTAAGCCACATGTCACAGAGCCATGGAATATTGTAAGTTGGAAGGRACCCATCAGGATCATCAACTCCAAGCCCTGTGCAGGACACCCACCCTCAGCCACTCCACTCAAATGCTGAGATAGTAATTTGAAACAAGATGAGCAAAATCATGACAAATTTAAATATTGATAAAAGCTGAGATATGAAACCATCAGGTGAACACAGTGGGAACAGGAAGGCACACAAAGGCATAAAAGCCTCGGGCACACACAGCCAGCCAAGTGGTTCAGYTCCAGTGAAAGCAGTGCCATGCAGTGAGCAACAAGCTCAGCTGGCCAACTCCATTCTTCAGTAATGACACTGGCACAAATACCTGATCTTCATGTARCCACCTCAGGAGAACTAAAATATTGCCTACCAAATGATAAGAGTGATTTCAGCTATAACTAGTTCMTGCTGGACTGCCAGGAGCTATTTCWTCTGTACASCRTGCTGGAAAATTCCTCCTTGACACCTCCAAGACTACAGACAGCGGTGCACAGATCCTGTCTCAGCACTCCTGCTGCTGGAGCTAAGATATCTAGCAGAATAAGATCAGAGATTCAAGTAACATTCTCTGACACCACTGACTGCTCCATACAGAGTATCGCTGCTATTACATTACTCCTTTCCCTGTCTTCATRCACTTTTTGTCTTTCAAAACAGCTTTGCCTCTTGTTTCACAAGTGAAACCAAAATCTACCTGGAGAAATTTGTGTTGACAATCAGCAACTGGAATAAAACGTACTAAAGGAAAATGYCAACAAGAGAGCATTTACTTATACTGATCAGCTACATATGAAATGCTGTCTGCTAACAATGAAATACTGTCTACTAACAAAACTTATGAAACCAAAATTGTACCAGGTTTAGAAGAACTATTGTCAGTTTTAGAAGAACTACCTTAAAACTTAGTAAGCTTCCCCTAATGAGTTTGGGCATAGCATACTACTTTTAGATTTTTTTTCAATGTGCTCCATATTACAGTTAGAGCACCACTCATCTTCTTAGTCATTCTATTATTACTACTGTGGCCCAAACTCTACAGTAAGTTCCAGATACCTCTGGCAAAACTAAGAGCACACCAGCTTTGTATCATCTCTTCATAGATGAACTGCTTTCACTTTTGCATTTCTCAATGCCTTGTCGGCAGGGTACACATGGCATTAGAGATACTTCCCTTCAGAACTCAGCCTTATCCTTAAGTTTAAAATTCCTCTCTGTGGGTAGTGAATAAATCACCATCGATGTTCTGATGGTGCCAGTGGAACAAGTGAATGGTGCCCAGTAGTTCCTCAAGGGCAGCTGTCCATGCTGCACAAATCTCAGCTCTCAATGCTTGACAGACTGGCGTCACCCTCAGAAATGTCAGCAGATGTCAACACTTAGTCATCAAGGACAAAAATCCTTGCATGAGCTTTTACTTTTGCTGTTCCTGCTCTAGGAAGAAAGAGTATCAGTTTCTAGWGGCAGCAGTTCAGCATTTACCATCCACCTCACACACTCTACAAACATCTRTGGATGGAAATTCAGCTTTGGGCCTCCCCTGACACTGCACTGCACTTGGCATGTGCCTCCTGGTGACCAACTCACAGCAAGCAGAAMACAAGGCAATGCAAACTTGGCTTTCCTCAAAAGCTCATCACTGGTCCAAGTTCAGAATGAAAAATCACCATGTAACTGTGTGTCATCAATATTCTTAACTGGCACAGAAAACTTAGGTGTCTGTACTTCTGCAGCCTTAGAACTTGATTTTACAGTTGTATTCAATGCTGTGTTTTTCTGTCAATTCTTCTTTAACAAAAAGGAATGAAATCTGGCATATTAAATACACAACTTTTATGTTAAACCTAGAATTAAGGAAGGGTAAGTGGAAATAATTAGCAAAAGAAGCTGGAAAAATTAGGCAAAGTTCAAAGCTACTTTTAAAGGAAAAGCACACTAATTTAAAAAGCATTTTCTAGGCCATCTGTTCTGTATTCCTTCAYGCCCAGAAATAATTTACATATATTGCTGCTGACTAAATGGAAGTACATGGTACTGATGAGTTGAAAATAGGCAGTGCCAAGCAAGGGGAATTCTAGCTGGCCAATAAAAGGGCATTAGTTTTTCCACATAGAGTCTGCTCCATGTTAAAAGTGAAGCATGCAAAGTCAGATTGAATCCTGTTCAAGGAAAACTATTTTTAGACACAAAATGCATGCATGCACATGCATAGCCTTTCTAGTTAAATATTTATGTAGTCCTGGATGTCCTACTAAGATCAAGTAATTGCCAGTTAAGAAAAAAAGCCAAAACAAAGTGTTACTCAACTATCAGTTTTTCTTCAGCTGAGCCATACTATACAAATCTCAGCTCTTCTTCAAATKAAATTTATTTGGCTACAGGAAATGTTTATCAGTAGTAATTTCATTTTCCAAGGACCACTCCTCTTTGTATGTGGGATATAGAAAACCTTGGACACACTTTAAACACACAAAGTACAGAAAAAAAAGGAATTGTTTGAAGTGTTTTGAGTTAATGTGACAAACAGCATGATGATTAGAAAAAAAAAAAATATATTCCTTATATATTTATAGACTATTTATAGACTACATCTTGTTTTCTATAACATACCACTAGAGAAGTTCTTGGAATACCCTGAAGTGATTGTAACGTGCATGTGAACAAAAATGAAATACATCATGGTGTGCTCCATCCATAATTTCTGTAGGCTGTAAAATGCCTTAAGAAGAAGCCAGCTTCAATCTTGAAGAACCTTATGATGTGATGTGGCAGATGGGTAACTAACAGTAGAATACAAATTGGGGAAATGAGAAATACTAGTGGAGTTCCATTGCTTGGTTTAGGAATGCCTCAAAACCCTTGTGACTGAATTTAAAAGATCCTTTAAAGACTTTTGACAGCATATAGGCATCAAAAATAGCAAAGAATAATTTTGATGCAGATGAATGGAGGCATTAAATGAATTAAATKCCTAGTCTTTTACTCACTGTTATTTAACAACAAATATTAACAATGAAATTTCTCACTAAAGCTCTTTTTTTGGGGACAGTCTCATATATAGTCCATCTACACTGGACAGAGAGTTCAGACAAAATTGGGTAGTGTTCTGTACAGTGCTGAAAATTACTTTGGAGGCTTAAACATGACACAAGAGGAGATGCAAAGGAAGCTGTCAAACACTGGGCATGATGTAAGTAATACTCACTTTTATAGGAAGTGTGAATGAGGCAGAGACATTAAGTGACTCATGCAATTCAGGAGGCTTACACAGTGAGTCAGTGACAGAATTGAGAATAGAATCCAAGATYCCTGACTCCTAAAAATCTGCTTTTTGTGACAGCCTCTCTTTCACAGTCTGCTCAGCCTACCCTGAAGAAACGTAGCTCCCAGAAGACTAATCACAACARAACCGATAAATTTAATCCAATTTAAAAATTAATTTTCCATTACTTTTTTAGTTCACACTATTATAGTCCGTTTTCTCTTAACCAATTTATATGAATACATATATGATATTGAATACATTCATGATATTGAATACAGTTAAACCAAACCATAACTTTCTGGTGTCTGAACAATTCTTCAAATAATGTCAGCTGACATATGAATAGCAGGCTAACAATCTTACTTTATAAACTATTACCCTCTTCTGATAAACAGCACCTTGACGCTACTTTCAGATGATAGGGAAAGGCCTTTAATTCAACCATTTAGCTTCATTTAGCACTCTTCACTTAGCTCATCAAATATAACACTGAGATTCTGGATTCTTTCACTGAATGGCCTAAGCTTAGTAAAATTATCTTTGGAAATGTGTTTAACAAAGAAATGGCCCTTTGTCAATGAATTGAGCCTGAAGGGCCCAGATATTGTTCTTCAATTAATTCAAAACATCCTGAAATTAACAAGTGGCAAATTCACTGGATTTCAGGGAACAGCGAAGAAATGACAACAGCAAGAGACACTTGGTGCCAGAGTTGCAGAAAAAAAACAAACCCCAAGAGTATTGTTTCTCCCATTGCTGGGTTACTGAGCAGTGTAGTTCAGATTTTCACTTTTTCATTCAGTAACTCCAATAGGAAGAAATTAAGGAACACTTAAGCAGACCACCAATATTTTCCTAATGAAAATCAGCTCGCATAGCTCAGCTTGGCAGAGACCAGAGAAAATGAACAGCTTCCAAGTCACGACATGCAATTAATTTCTAAGCCAGAAAAGCAGGGCAGAGTGTGCTCCATTTCAGAAAGTGAAATTATTATGAATACAATCCTCCTAGCTGTCAGCAYAAGGCATCAGATAGCCCAACGCAACCCACAGGTCAGTCTTCTGCTAGCTTTATTTATGACCAGCAGAATTTTTGCCAACTTAAATGGAATTTTCAAGGAGTGATTTACATGTAACATCAAAAACACTTGAATGCAAGGAAAAAGAATTTTTTTTTTTTTTTTTTTTTTTTTTGGGTCAGACTGGAAAAATTTCCAGGAAACAAAACAACTGTGAATGACGTGTTTTTCCTGAATCCTCCCTTACATTTGGGAGACAGAAAGGGAAAGAACAACATTTATACTTCCTGCACATTATGTTGCTAAGTGGCAGTCACAGGGCAAAAAAAGAAATACACACTTCTTGTGTGGCACAGAAATACATCTCTGAAGTTCTCAGCTGATTTTATACAGTGCAGCAGGTAACGGCAACAGCATTCCAGGTGGGCAAACAGAATACTAATCTGACATTTTGGATCTTGAATCCATTTATTTGTTTTTTACTCCACAAAAGTGAAGTATGCCAGAAAGTCTCTCTTCTCCCAATCTATCTGAAATCAGACATAAAACTTAACAGGAAGAAGGAATATCCTGCTACTCAATTTTAGACAGTTATTTTAGCTTTGAAAAGAATACCAGTCCTCTAAAAGACAAATCAGAGCATGTACATAAATTAAGCATTTAGAAAAGCTCATCAGAAAAGGCAACCTACGTTGGCTACATAAGACAATTATCTCTCTATTTTAGACAGCAAGAGGCTTCTAAAATAAGCTGTCTGTATGTYCTCCTTATTTAAGGGCTTCAATTAYATTRAGAGTATTTTTATGTRCACACACATATTGTGCAAACCATACCCACAATGAAAAATCAAACCACACTGGCACTGCTGATAAGGGTCTGGGCCCTTGTTTTCCCACGAAAAAGGTCACCAGTTGTTCAAATCAAAAGAAGCCTTTACAGGATATTTATAGGGGTATTTAAAATTTCCAGACAAATCCTTACTTAAATCTTCATTTCTTATTCTGGCTCYATGGTACAGATCCAGTCCACAGCACACAGGAGGGATTGCCATGGTGTGAATGCTGCTCAGGGACTGTGCACTCACTGAGTACCCGCTGAGACACAGAGCCCGTGCACCTGCCCAGTGACCACTGAAACTCCCGGGGTTTAACTACTGCTGCTTCCTCAGCTGGCTCTGTCAGCCTTGTGTACAAAGCACAGGAAAGGCCATCAAAYTCCTCACACTGACTCACCATTRCAAAWTTTCTTTTAASAAAAGAAAGCTCATAAGCACGAAGCTGTAAAAGCCAATACTCCCATAAATTCAGGGCTTTTTAGCAGAAAGAGACAAAGATGTTTTTTCTACTGCTTTAGAAATTACCCAGAGAAATATTCTATCACACTGGATTCTTCCAAATATACCTAATTCATCATTATGATATGATGATGTTGCACTGTGTGGATATGATACCTGAATTTCTCTTTCCTTCTGCCATAAAGTATCAATAAAACAGCGAAGGCATGTATGGAGAAGTTCTTAAGATTCACTGTGTATGTGCTGTTATGGACTATCATCACAGAAGACACAGCTCCCACAATCTGCTTCCCATCAAAAAGTTCAGTTAAAAGTAAAAAGATCCACAAAGTAATACTGTAGGTTCCTGATTACATTCATAAGAGTCMACTTTCTATGGCTTCAACTTCCTGACTGTTTCCTGAAACCAGAAATCTTACACTATATTACTTTTGTGGTTCTAAAGGACTTATTTGGCCTAAGTAAGGTAAGGACTYTCCATCTTTCTCACAGTTTCAGCCTTGCAGGGCATGAGGGCATCATTCTGCACTACTATACAATATACCCTATTCCACCAGAAAAAAAAAAAATCTTAAACTATGCTAACTTCAAGATGCAGCAGAGCTTCAGTTCCAAAGTACACCCTGACACAGGTGTGCCAAATCCAAAACTTTCCCCTCACACAGGGCAGTGAGAGAGGGGCAGCTCAGAGCAAAGCACAGCCCAAAGTGAGCAGTGGCTGTGTTTGCCTGGGTGTCACTGCGTATTCCGCACACTCTGCCCCACAGCTGCCTGCACTGGGAATCACCCAGCATGGACCCCGAAAAATATCTTYTGACTACAAGGGAACATCAGCTCAGCAGATGTATGCAGGAGTTTCTTCACAGGGGGCAGCTCCTTTTCTGCTTTTTCCTGTATTGTACCTCACTGCTCCCTGCATCAATCATCCTGCTGGGATAAATGACAATGGAATTCAAAAAAGCATTGATAGTTTGCGTCATAAACATTCAGGACGCTGAAAGATGTCAATTGCCACAGAAATGTCCTGCTTTGCTACATAAAAAGCAAATTCACAGCACTTCAAATAACCTCGTAACATAACACAGTAAGCTTGTCACAGCGATTCTAGATGCTTGTTTAAAAACTGAGTAACAAAACTGACCAGGGTTTGGTGTGTAGGTTTTTGTTTGGTGAACACATAACAGACTAGTCAGAAAACACTAATTGAGCTCCAACTGGACTGAATTATAATGTCACTAAAAGGCTCTCCAGCAGATGGCAAAGTTTAGATAATTAACAAAAATGAACTGCTCAATTACACTTAGAATGACACAGCTTGAGCAACGTTAACCACCCAAATCCCTAGAAACATAAAAAGAAATCTCTAGAATTCTTTACCTCTCCAGCACATCTCTCAATATTGACCTAAGATCATTATTTTATCACAAAACAGATACTGAAGTCAAGACAAAAATCTTTAAGGCCACATAATCACTGAATTTAACTCTCATTTAAGCAATGGTGAAAATATTGCTCCCCCTCTAAAGCTGCATTCAAGTCATAATTTWAAAAAGGACAAATTAATGAGGTATTTTAAATGTATTATGAACTTTGAAAAGACCTCATCTTAAGTACATATAGAAAACTGTTTTCAAATGTCTCAGCAATGCAATTATATATAAATACACAAAGATAATTTAAAAATTTACATCTTCAATTTCCAGCAGCTTGTAAAAAGGGGGTCCTTTTATATTATGCTGGTGAGAGTACCTCATTTTCTCAGCATTTCTTTTGTCACCAGAAACACTGTAAACTGTATTTTTATATAGAAATATAATACAGTTGAATTTTTATTGCTCAGTTTCAGTACTCTTTGCCACAAATACTGAAACTGTGGTTTTTGATCAGGATTTTGAAACCACAGTGATGGACAAATTMAATATATATAATCAGGTTACATAAAAGGAAAGCAAAAGGCACGTTAGATTATACAGTAAATCAATTAAGAAGAACCAATATTACAGAACCACAGAATAGTTTTGGTTGGRAGGGACCCTAAAGACAATTTCATTCCAAYCCCCKGCTGTGGGCAGAGACACCTTCCACYAGACCAGGTTSCTCAATCATACCTGCTTACMTGAGGTATTGCAGTAAACATTTCAYAGAAAAAGATTAAGACAAGAAAATATGCTGAAATATGAAGGTAATAGCAAATATAGTCTGAGAAATAAAAGGTGGCAGAATCCAGTCTTGAAATTCTTCAACACAAACTGAGAACACCCCAGCGTCCACACTGCCTTACAGACTGGAATRTGACCACTCAAAATACATGATAATATTCTGGCTTGTTTCCCAAGATATGCGTTTCACCAATATCATAACTCGACTTGGATTATGTTTAAACCAACTGGTTTTTAGCTAAGTGCAATCTCTTACACATCCTGTGAGTACATCTGCAAAGAGATGCAGATCTGAGTGCTGTCAGTGTAGAGGATGGTRTATGAGCTCATAGCATCTTACGAATTCTCAGTGTTTTTATAAATATAGTTAAAGACAGGCACAAGATGAATCCCTTGTGGCACATCACATGYAACAAGACCTCAGGGGAACAAATGGTCCCTTCCTTATTCCATRAGAGTTTTGGTTTCTAGGCACTTGATCCTGCTATCGTGAAACTATTCTAGAACACAGCCATCAGAACTGCTGCATCAACARAATTTAATTCCTTTTTAAGGCAACAAAAAGGCTTAACATTTTTTCTMTTCACTTTGTATGTGTGCAGGTTTTTATTTCATAATGAATCTCATTAACAGATCAAGCTATGATTGTTCATTACCTCTACAAATCCCCAATTTAAAAATAGAGTATGTTTTAGATACATAAACACATTCTATATATCAGGAAGCTTTGCTCCCTGCATTTCCTTCCTTTATCTTCCACACACAAAGAGGTTGTCTCTAAGCCATCTTCTTATTCTCCTTTTAGCAACTCTGCCACTTCTCCCTTGCTCACAAGAGCAGGTCACGATTTCATCCTTTTATTCCTTCCAGATTCCTGTCACAATTCTGTCTACTTGGGGTGGCACGTTGTGKGCCACCTGCAACCTACTCAGCTTACAGAAGTGCCTGGATGGGGCATTCACAAACCACTCTTATCTAAGGTCAAGATGCCCAAGCAACAGAACGCTTGCAAGCTCAGCTAAACAGTACATTCAGTTCCAAGTCTGCCAGCTGTCACTCTGTATATGCTTTTCACTCTAAACCAGGTTTTGGGTAGCAAATAAAAACAGCTGAAATGGAATGAAAAGGAAGGTCTGAAATGAAGACAAGGCAAAAGGTCCAGATTAGGCTACATCTGTCTGTAGCCTCAAAAACTGTAACTCAAGTATTCAAGGAATGCATTTAAATCAACAGCATCACATACATTTGAAAAGCCTGCTTATGAATTAAATATTTTAAATCATATCTTCATAGAGAAACTAGAGGCCAAATTCTTCTGCCTTTGAAGGTAGTAGGAGTTTCGCCATTCACTGCAGTAAAGGCTAAACCAGGAAAGGACTGTTTTGGCCATGTGTCTGTTCAGTTTTTAASTACCACGAACATCTTGCATTGCTACATATGTTTTACTGAGGGAATTGTACCAAGAACTGAGGCCCACCTATTCAATGTTAAATGAGGATATAGCACGGACACATGCAAAAAATGGGTTTAGTCATAATCATAACATTAGAGATACAATTCAACACATCTATCTAAAGTGGTTAATATTTAAATAGAAATAGATTTCATCACCTTTCTAAAAAGCAACTCAAGAAATGTTTCACCTCCTGAATGTCAGGAATGCTTTAGTCAAACACAGTCTTGTGAAATCATATGTAACAGCTCTTGGAAATTTACATTTTTGGGGGAAAGGAAAAAAAAAAAGACCATGCATTGTAGACTTCCACAAACCTGAAGAGGGCTTTCTGAGCAACAAACCAGAAAGTCACCCTTTCAGTAATTGAAAAAGCCAAGCACACAAAGAGGGGTGGCTCTGGCGAATGAGGCTGCATGCGGTGCAGAGACCTCCACAGACAAAGCACAGCTGCTGCTCTTTGCAATGAGGGATTAGCAGTCTAGGTCAAAGGAAAAAAGCCTCTCTGTAGCTAAGTGAGCAAACTGCAGAATGCATCCTCAGCACAGATGAGAAAGGGCCAGCTAACCAGCTTGCAAATTGCGCAGAAGCTTCTGGGAACAGAAACAAAAGACCAGCATCMATTTCTTGACAGAGCACGTAAAATATTTCTGGTGAAAAGCAGTGATGCCTTGCTGTAAAACTGAGGTTACAGTGACCTCTCAAGTACTTTAAAATTACATTTCTCTTCCCCTTCTTTGTTCTCACTTCTATATARCAAGTAGTTTTTCTTCATGGCAAAACAAACTCGTTACCTGTTGGGCTTTTGTAACAGCCCCTGGAAGTAACTGGCCTAGAGATAACACAAGCAGCTCTTKTAACTCTAATTCCTAAGAACTGAAGCTATTAAATGCATATACGTATACACACAGACCTTTTCTTCTTACATTTAGACATTTTTATCTCTTTCAACTTTGTAATAGAGTCATATTATAATTTGGCTCTACATTGACACTTCAGTCAAATGGGATATAAGCCAATATTTGAAGAAAATAATTACTTAACCTTTTATTACACACTAAATATATTTTTGTTCTACACCATTCACCTTAGCAACACTAAATGAAAGAAATTAAAGAGTCTTTTGAAGTRAGAAATACTGTTTGTACCAGTATGAATGTATTTCTCATCTAGCTTTTATTTATCAATGAAGCACTGAAAATGTTACTCAGAATTAGGCTGGTATCTTAAAGCAGCATATTAATTGCATGTTACAAGAAGCTTGATACCTATTTCAGTTTGTAGTATTATAGAAGTCACCAGAATTACTGGAACTAGAATTATCAGAAAGTGTTACTGGTCAGAAAAAAACWATTTTTTCTTCTTTTCCCCTGTCAAATCAAAATGAAGGGAATTTTAATGAACTGAAAAATGCAGTAAAAATAGCAAGTCACCTTTCCGTGCTGATTTCATATACTGACTTCCACAACTGTGAGCAATTGCCATTATCACAAAGGGCCCTTTCTGTGAAGCCGGGGTTGCAGCTTCTGACAGATGGGAAGTTCCCAGGAGCTGTGCCCAGGCTCAGCAGAACACTTCTTAACATCTGGACCAGTTCCCCAAGTTCTTGTGGGAGTTATTTATATACTGTACTTCTCCAACCTGAGAGACTGCTTGCCTGACAACTGACCCTTTAATGCAAGTAATCTGCACTAAGAAATAAAGATTATACCATTGCATTGGAACAGTGAGCCTAAATTTAAGCATGTGAGCTGACACTTTGTAGCCTACGTATTATATTTAAGACACAGGCACTTGTCACCATTCCCCCACGGAGAATATCCTTGCTTGAAGAACTGAGTGTTACCAGTCCTACGGAAATTTGTACTGATGCCCAAAAAAAAGCTCTTCACCGTGGTCAAAAGCTATTCTCTACATGTAAATTGCAGCTATATTTAGAAAAGTTTTAATTAAAAGTTTGGAAAACTCACATAGAAGTAGAAACCTTTGGGATTAGARATTTTTTTTTTTTTTTGGTTGTACAACAAATATTCCTAAGTAATGGTTTACTAGATACTTTTGCAGCAGTAGAAGCTTTGTAAACTGCACCAATACAGTTATTTACAGAACTAAAAGAAACATCAAAGTATATTCAGTTTGTTTCCAAAATAAGGTTATCACAAATATACAATTGTTTAGAATGTGTATAGCACTCCATTCATTTTTCTAAGGAGTACAGTTGAAAATGGCGGAACCTGAAAAGTACATCAGCTATTCAAAGGAAAGAGAGTGTCTGTCCCTAATATTATATTTTAAAATTAATGTTAGAAAAGAAAAACCTGGTTATTTTCAGGGAAGTATACATTCCCCTCCTACRATGCAGCAGATGAATTGGAGTAAAACTCCAGTCACCTTCAAATGATGAAGCTCAAGACATTCAAGACTTTCCTGTTTGTTGTTTCTCCCTCCCCACTTAGAGGTCACTTGCTCACAAATACACACATKATACAAGTTGAAATAGTGCAGAAATGCCTGGGTCTGTAAGAGTTTAGGACAACCTCAGAAGCGTTCTTTAGATGTCTTCAGACATTCTTCAGCACTTTACACAGCTGCCCATGTTCCAGCAGAGSATAGGCTACTTCTTCTTCCAAGAGCTTTTCTACCATCTTAACTGCACAGCTCTTGTAAAGGACATAACTTCTCTCTTCCTGGTGCCAACAGGAACAAATTTTAGAAACAGGTATCYGTCAGTACTATTTAAAAATACCAGAAAACTCTGTTACAGTTTACAAAAGTATTTTAACTCTCGTTACTCTGATCTATGGAAAATGGTAAAAAACAATTTCAAAAGCTTCAACACCTTTGTGTTAAAGTGAACAGGGATAACRAGGGCTTTTGGAGCCCAGTTCCCCACACCCAGTTCGTGCTGTTGCTTCTTTATAGTCTTAAAAGGAAGCATCAGAAAACACCTAAATGGAAGAGGTGTTGACAGACTGAAAACTTTAATTGAGACTCCTTTCCCACAGTGCCTCCCACACAAAGCTGCAGAGTTTAAAGATTTTAACAGCTTATAAGCATGAGACAATTCTTTTTCCTGTGACCTTGCTTAATCTCTTCTAACTGGTATTAAAACAWCGAATTTCAGTAAAAATTAGTTCCCTGACCCAACTTGTACTTCTATTGGGCAAGGTATCTAATACATCACAGCTGCACATCAATTCCCAGAGTCTTACTTAGGATGGCTCAAATTTAGCACACATAAGCACTGGCCAGTCTGTGCAGTGGGTTGTTTTACTGCTCTCACAAGAAATTTGTGGAAAACGTCTGTGAGCACAGACCTATCYCATGTTCTGCAGCACTGGCCCATAACTCAGCACATCTTTGTAGTGCTTCAGAAATCAGTARGTCACCAAGAGTCTCAAATGAAAGCTAATAACATCAGAAAAGATTTTTAAGCAATGTTTTGATGACGTTCCCCTGAAGACTATCATACAAAAAGATTAAAAAGTTGACAAAAACCCATGGAAATACCAACTATTATCTGTATGAGTAAAGGAGAAGTAAGTTATGGCAATATGGAGCTTTGCTAGGCAAGCCAGGGTGGCCAGTTCTCCAGCCTCCACCCTCCCTCCCAAACACTTCTGTCAAGTAGTATTCAAAGACAAGTAAAAAGCTGACTTAGAACCAAACTAGTGTTTCAACTCAACTAGAACTCTGTCTTTGAACTTACAGGGCGTGCATAATTTTCTTTGCATAATAGGCGACTGTGTGGGAAGAACATGAAATGCAAGATCATCATGGGAAACACTGGAGACACAAATGACATGGCTCCTCCCTGAAACCCATCTGSAAAGTCTGAGTAACTGCTGGATATCGCCAGTTACTCACATTCAATCAAATTTCAGCAACATCGGATTTATTACAAATAGCAAAAGTTACATCAACTAATAAAAGTTATCTTGCTTGAGCATGTCTTTTTCTAAGCATGCATTTTATAAGAAGCACATTTTTGAAATTACCAATTTTTAATGCATGTTTTTCAAAATAAGATGATTAAATAAGCATTTCAAATCTGGCTGGTTTCCTTAGTTCCAAATTCTACTGCTGAGACCTTAAGTTATGACAGTCTCAGTAAAAACCCCTCTAAACTTCAAGAGGCTACTTTATAAAGGTATAAAAATTTTGTAACAATTTTTAATTATAAAAGTTCTTTTTTCTTGGTACCTTTTTTTCAGGTACCTTTCATAAACAGCCAACTCACAGAGTAAGTTTGCACTACAAAACACAGCATTCTCCTGTGACAAAGAATTCATAATCTGTAATTCAGTTTTCCCAGCAAAACGGTAACATGGTTATCAATATTTGATAATGCAAGCTCTATTGAAAAAGCTTTGGGAGAGCATCATTATGCTCTCCTCCTTTCATAAAGATAATAATCTAAGGACTGTCCTTCCATTTGTGGCGTTTTCTGCTGCTTTCTTTCAAGAAGTGTTGCTAAGGAAACAGACTCTCATCTACCATTAGGTCCAAGGGTCTAGCAAGGTTTTTCTCAGGAAAAAAAACAGAAGAATTAGGTATTTTCTTGGTTTTGTTTTGTTTGTTTTTAAATAAAGAAAAAAATGAAGACAGAATTATTACATTCCCAACACATGCAATATGCAAAAAACATATATTCCCTAGGGCATGCTCCTCTCTCCTAAACAACAAGATTTTCCTTTCATAACAAAMTAAGGAGAAGCACTCAACCCATCATGAAAGCAAAAATTTGTTGGTTTTTTTTTTTTTTACTTAAAGAGCCAGTATGGTATTTAGCTTTGGCCTTTGAGAAAAGGCAGCAGACAGTGCTGTTAAGCAACAGTTCCCTGAAATAATGACCTGGCACTGTGTGCACAAAATCATTACAGACCTATTTACTGAACTGACTCACACAGAGTAACTAAGCCTGGCTCAATAAATTCAGATTTATATACTTCATTTAGACTTTCTGGTATTGTGGGTTTACACCAYAAACTATTTTACTTACTAAACATATATTCCACTAGAACAGATCTTACAATTTACCCAAATTAAAGTGCTTGTTATTTGTAAAGTCAGTGTCTACAAGCAAATTCAAAGCAACTAGCCTTTACTGGCTTAGATAAAATGTAGAAATACAAACAGCTCCAAGTTTCACTAAAGTATCAAAGCTATGAGCCAGTATAAAATGTCTATACATTAAAATAATTTTGCCTTGGTTTCAATAGAGGTCATCAGTAAACACTTAAACATCACAGTGCTAATACCCTCATTTTATGTTTTAACGGAAGCATTTCTGAAAACAAAAAGGGGTTCTAAGATACAATRTTATTAAATACCTTTGGAGGTCAACATCATCATAAATATATACGTATCTATATACATCTTCTAATTCATAAAGTGAAGTTGAATCCTGAACTGCCTTAATATACTTCAGACCAGTTCTGATTCAGAACACATATGTGCTGTATGTTACATGTCCTATACACAAATATACATGCGCATATAATAAATGTGTTAAGTATTTACAAATGTCTTTCAAACACAGCTTTGGCTCAGACACCTCCTTCTTTTGTTAAGGAGTTTTAGTGATTGGAAACCGCTATAAAATGATGAGAACAAACCCTTCTCTGCCGAGGCCTGGCAGGTGAGCAGGACCTGCCTTATACTGGGCATTGGGTGTGYCCATGGCATGGCATCATTATCAATTATCAATTCAAGGGGATCCAAATTAGCAGAACAGCAGTCCTGTAACCTCTTCTGCATCCTTGAACCTTCCCTAGGCCAGGGAGACCCCACCATGGGCTGAGGGAAAAGAACTCAGTACATCCTGTGAAGTGTTAGTTTGGCACCCCACTTCCTACCTTCCCCCAGAATGTAGGATGTGCTGAAATAACTCCTACAGAACTCTGAAACTCAGTAAGGGAATATGGTGGTGTAACCAAGAGTTGTTTACTCTGGAGATGTTTCACCTGGAAAAGAGGCTCAGGGGAGACCCTACTGCTCTCTACCTGCAAGGGGGCTGTAGCCAGGTGGGGTCAGCCTCTTATCCCAAACAGCAGCAAAATGGCATGAGAAAATGGCCTCAAGTTGCACCAGGGGACATTTAAATTGGCCATTAGAAAACATTTCTTCAGCAAGAGGGCTGTCAAGCATTGAAACACATTGCCAAGGCAAGTGGTGCAGTCCACAACCCTAGAGGGATTTAGAAGCCACGAAGATGTGGCACTTGGGAGACACAGCTAAGTGATGGGCTTGGCAGTGCTGAGTTAATGGCTGGACTTGACCTTAAAGGTCTTTTCCAACATAAAMAAWTCTRTGATTCAGTGTGAAAGATGAGTATCTGAGGAGTCCCAGCTGCCTGCAGTCTTACTGGCTCAACAAGATTTGACAGTAGGTAGGGCATTTTTACTCTTAAAACTTACTGGATTTTATAGGTTGAACCACCCCCAAAAAACTTAACAGCAAATTGCAGTCAGGAAGGGTAAAGTGGGAGGTAGGAGYTACACATTCCAGAGGGTTATAGCCACTGGCTTCTCACATTCTCTATGGTACACACTGGTTGTCTGTCCACTCAACTAGACACAGAGCCACATCACCACRTATGGCCCTAAGCATCTCCTCTCACATGGAGATCTGTGCCCTACACCTCAATAAACAACCCTGAGAACTCAGAGACAACCTGGAGCATTCAGAGGCAACCAGCACACACMTGCTTTTCACAGGCATGTAAAAACAAAGCCTCCTGACTTTAAAAACAATATTAAACACAGAAGGGCAACATAACCCTGGTGAGTTCAGGCTGTCACAAACCTACACTGCTCTCTGCAGAGTTTATCACTCTTGAAATTAATGTAAGCTTCTTCTCACAATTATCAGGTGTTTTTCCACTGGTGCCACCAGACAATGTTTTAACAGAATTTTAAAAAGCCAACTTTCAGCAGTGGTCTACTGTAAGTCAAAGCCAAAAGTAAGGCAGCCTGCAAAGTACAATCAGTGGGCAACACAGAGGCAACAACACGCTCTGAATTATTACATGTTATTTGCACAGATGAATTCAACCTATGACTTGTGAATAGTGAAGGTCACAATAACTGTCAAAAACATGTAATTCCCCCAGCTCTGCAGTTCAAAAAATGCGGTTGGACAGATGAGTATGCTTTGCCCTGAATCAATGGCAATGACTATTTACACCCATAGCAACTCTGCCTGGTGATAAAGCTTTTGGGAAGTAAGCACTGACCTGTGGGACTGATTACAGGGTTAGAGTAGTAAACTCAACTGAACACATGGAGGAAGTTGTCCTGTCTGCACAAATACTTGTCACTAGTCTTTAGCAAACAAGGCCAACATSAATACTAATGTGATCAGTCATTACATATTTTTCGATTTTACCCCTTAAATTACCTTGCCATACTGCTGTCTTACAGTTGGACAGTAAACTTTGGAACAGGAGGAAAGGGTTAGTGTTTTTCATAGAGAAAGCAGGCAATATTGAAGCAACAAGGACTAAAACTCTTGAAACTGCTGACAAAGACAGAGCAGTACTTGATGCCAGCAGTAGCCAAATCCCCACATGGACCGTACACCCAAATTCAGTTATGAGACAGTTGGGTTGCAGGTTTCATTTCCTTCTATCTTGTGCTACTCATCCCAAGCTTCTCTTTGTTTTCTTTTCTTGACCAACCACATCTAGGCTGAGTGTCTGACAGCAGTTCTATTTCCCTCAGGTGGAGTGGTAAGTAAAACACACAACAAAAAGACTGATTACATCAYATAGTCAGTAGAGACAGGCCTATGCTAGTTAAAGGAAGGTGAGTTACATATTATTTTAAATTTTAAACCCAGTTTTCAGCCATTAGGTTAATACACCTAAATCTTGGAGTYCTCCAATTTTTCTTCACTACTTTCTTCTGGAACAAGGGATTCTGCTATGTAACATCTCTCTTTATCTGCCTGTTCTCTACTATTTCCCTSCCCAGATAGATATTCTAGCCTTGACAGGCTAAACCAACACAGAGTTAAAAATTTATGCACCTATACTTTTACATCCAACAGGCATAAAATATTACTTCAAATTCTACAAAATATGCTAAAAAAATAGAACTAAAATGAACAAATGAAACCATTTTGTTCAGTATCTCAAGTGTATGAAAGCAGGAGTTTAAAACTTCAGTGCCAAAACCTAAGTCTTACTGCTGTACAGAATACATGAAAAAGTAATTTATCAACCTGTTATGAAATTCTGTGGTAACCTGCTTCCAAGTTCAGAGTATTTTCTTGAAGGAGCTGTAAAACATAAGGTATTTTTCATAATCTGGATTGGTTTATTTTTATGCTTTCAGGTRGGATATTCAGTTAACACATTCAGTCTAAAGGACTATTCTGCCCATGGTAAAATTTCTCCATTCTAAAATGCAATATTCAACACTGTAGAACATTTGGACATGGTCTGCCTCCTAGTAAAATGAAGCAGAAATCACTAAGTCTGAATCTCTTTCTTCAGAAAACTCTGCAGAAAATTTTAATAATACACAATCTTTCCCCTGTGTTTCACTGATATAACTGCAGAGAAAATTGAATTTAACACGCAGATATTATCTGGAATGCAGCAATAGCTTTTTAAACTATGGGTATTCTCATCCCTCCTCACAACTTAGGCAGATGCATCCAATTAATGATGAATCATTCCACATAAATTTCCTGTTTGGAACATACTGGCAATATCAGCATGACAACCTACAGAGCTCAAAATGGTCACAGATCACCACCATTTTTGTTTACAGACCCAAAAAAGTGTAGGGTGGGGGCGTCCCAAGAAAGAAATTGTTCACTTCAGATTCCTAGATGAACTACCATTATACTGCTTCAAAGGAACTACACTACTGTATGCAGATAGAGACATGTATGCTACACACTGGATACCATACACAGCCAGAGATCACCACTAGAAATAAAGATTTTTTTTTATTGTGATCCTAAGGACTTTTCAGCATATTTGCAATAAAATTATGTGTGAAGGGAGTTGTGGGTATTTTGATTGCTAAGCAGCAGGGCATTTAAGAACAGCTATTTTTTGGTACCATTTTCCTGATTGAAAGCTGGGCCACAATGCCACAGAAGGTGCTGAAAAGGGTAAGAATGAACTAGACAAACAACCTGGTTCTGTTTATCCRTGCTGTATCTTCAAAATAACTGAAGAAAAGTGCCTCCCAGTGTGAAAAGAAAACAAAGTGAGCAGAATATCTGACTATATCCTCAACTGAAAGTTTTGGTCAAGTTCCTCCTTCTGAAGTCCATTTTCATCCTCCAAAGTCCAGTCATCCTCCAAAGAGTCCATTCTCATTTTATCTACTTTGCTAACTTCTGCCTTCCCTGAAGAAGTTTTTCCCTTTCAGGAATTGTCATATCTTCTGCAGGAGCCTATTGCCCACATACTGCTGGAGCAAGCTATAATGTCCTAGTTTCTGATCCCTCCTAGGGAGGCCTGTCAAGCTCCAAACTCTGAAAGCTCATGGATATTTCAAAGGTGCTTCTTTTATTCCTCAAATGCTCTCCTCTGGAAGCCCYGCACTTGAAAAGACTGTCCCCAAGAAGGAAATTGATGACAGGTAACCTTTCTTTCATTTTTTATCTAATGACTGAAAGAAGGGAACACCTTTTTTGTACATTCTGATATGAACTTTACATTTCAGTGGTCATAATTGAAGTCTGGTTGGCTTTTTTTTCTTTTTAAATTAGAAACATTTTAGGTACCATAAACAAAAAGGATTTACCATAAAAGATAACTAAATCCAACATACCACTAAATGTTTTATTTTAAAACAACTTATGTGTTCATGAAGATTTTTTTTAAAAATAGGTTGGTATATAGTTCCATTTTCCTCATCTTGAAAAATACTATCTATCCTCTGAATAGCYTAGTATAAAATTCCATAGCACGAGGTCATCCTGTAAATACTGAATTGAAATTATTTCAATTCCCTTTCATGTTCATAACTTTCCATGTATTTAGACTTCAGCTTTCAGAATTAGAAKGCAGTGACAGGAATCTTATAACCAGTTTTAAAAGTATTTAAGAGTACAGCCCTGTCTTGATTTGTGAGAATGGAAAAATCTACAAGGAACTTCAACTATTTTCTTGAGCTATCACCTTATTCCTTGCCTTAGGGGGAAATTTTCTGTACAAGTTGGTTGTTCTCAATCAGGCACTGTAAAGCATACACCTAAATGAAACACTCCAGTGCAGGGGCCAAGTTTTTAATTCAGTCTGGCTTGCTAATAGTTAAGATTTTAAGCCTTTTAACCTTCAACAAAGAAATTGCTTCRAATTTTATTAAAAGCTTCTTCTCATTGACCATTTTGAATGCTGAGGTTTTAAAGGACATAAGCAGAAAGATTCCGGAGCACATAATAAATAAACTGAACACAATAAAAGTAACTAGGTCTTTCAGAAGTCTGCAAGGACTCCAGGAGATGAGCAGTTGATTTTCTTCAAGCTGAGCAGAGAAGCATGAAATGAACTTCAGGCTGCAACTAACTAKGGAGACATGTAAGAAAGAACATGTCCCATTCTAATATTACTTAATGCCGAGATGGACAAGGCATTTTAACAGCAAGAGGAAGATCCTGTAATGGAGGAAAGCCTCAAATCTAAAGTGATCTGGAAGCACTAATTATTTTAAGTGACGACAATTTTAGAGGTCTACACATGCCAGCATGTAGCTTCTATTTTAAAGCACAATAAAGTCTATTGTAACTCAGAGGAACAAAATTCCATTGATTCTTTAGAGAATAAACATAAGAAAACTCTTAGAAAAAACAAGTAGAAAGCTTGCTACTAGCTCTAGTGATAAACTTATTAGTTTTCACTCTATGCAAAGGAAATGGAACAATATTAAGGTGAATGAATTTAGGTGTAGATCAAAACATGAAGGATTATGCTGCCAGGGAGTGAAGGATTATCATCACTTACCTCCCTCATCCAGAAGCTTCCCACTCAGGGGCTGGGATGTATCTGAAGAGTAACATGTAATGGAAATTTGTAGCATTAAATTAACTGCAGCTGATTGGAAGCACCTGATGGAGAAGAGGTGAGAATACCTGCTGTTTTAGAAGCGTGAATAGGATAATCCCCAAATCTGACTTTCTGGTCTTCTGCCCTGACATTAAATACTAAAGTTAAAATTTGTCTGAACACTGGAAAAATACTGTAATAATCAGTTACAATAAGCTACTRGAGAGTAGTTTCCAGACCAATAAAAAGAGAATAGGCTCAACTTATGGTTTTTAACTGAAAGCATGGTCTTATCATACCAGCAGTCAAATATCCAGGCAATACACTTAGCATCAAAAGGAGACACAGGTTTTTCATTGATCTGTACACTGACACAGCCAAAAAACCCAAAACAAACCAAAGCACACCTATCACCTCCTCAACAGACTAGTTAAATATGCAAGTCAAGGCTACAGAAAACAAATTCTTACCTAGTAAGTGTGTACTCCCTGAGTCCTGAATGCAGGTTCATGGCGGAAAAAGTACCTATGCATCCACGCAATCGTTTATCTCGACCGATCTTCCACGTTACAAACAGTGGGCTGTGTTAGGGAGGAAAAGAGAGACGTGATCACAGGAGCAATTTTGACAGTTGGGTGTGTAATTTCAACAACAGTGCCCTTCCATTTCAGGCAACAGGGGGCCAAATCTCTAAAATAACTGTATCTGATCAGGCCATAGCACTTAGAAATGTCCTGTTGAATTCTTTTGACTGTTCTAGAAACATTGTTCATGTGATATAATAGAAAATAAGATTACTGGAATAGTTTAGGGACAGAAGGAAACTGCTTGGTAACAGATCTGACATGCTCAGTGTACCTTACTGTTTGTTACCCATTAACCTTCTCCTGTGCATGGGAAAAGCCTCATCTTAGAGATCAGTACATAACAAACCCTTTATGGAAGGGAGAAACACCCCTGCCACACTAGCTATCCCTCTCTCCTGAACACAAGTACTATGGTCATTAACACTGCTGGCTAGAAACAGAAATCCTTGGAAGACAACAAAATTTATGAACATCTCTAAACTTAAAGAACTACCAGAGGAAAGGATATTTGCTCCCTGAATCCCAAGTTAGCATTTAAAAATCTCAAAATGACCAGGAGTGGAGGAAAATCTTTAAGTTGAACACACGTTCAAAGAAATACTAATAACCAACTAATCCATAAATTATTCAGAAAGAGGCACACCATGCAGCTCCTGGGGACCAAACCTTCCCTTGCAATTCATGAGCATTGCATCAATCAATATACAAGCCAAGAGAAAACTACACTAACTTGAATTTCTCAGAGGAGTGCCCATGGCTTCTGGATACCAATCCTAACAAACATTTCTAATGCTGAGATGAACAGGAATGTTTCAAGAAGAAAAGCATGTAATTTTTTTTTCCATAAAGGTGACTAAGGTGCATTATATAAGGAAGAGCACGTTTTATTATATGAGCAGATCTGTCACTGCACAAATGCACAGTGTAGAAGAGATGGAGGGAACTCTACTGGGGGTACATAGGGATGGGTACAGTTTGGGACTCTCAAGGAATAGGCCATATCCCTTTCCTTCTGCCATGCCATTTGCTTTGTCTGGTGTGGCATAAGATACTCATCCTGTGATGGCAGAAAAGGATATGYCTCAGTCTGCAGCACTAACACAGCAGCATGCAGTCCCCTCCTCACTGGCTAAAAGCTGTGACCACCTGCTGGTACAGCAACTTCCTCCTTACTTGCTTGAGCTGGACAAGTTTCCTTCTTTCAATGAYGATGAATAAAAGAGGAAGCTGAAGTCATAGTTTTCTTTTGGATTTCCTTTGATTTCTTTTTTACTGCCAYCTCCCCTCCCTTTTTTCAAGTTGTTGAATAAATACTGAAGASCATAAAGCCAGAAGGGCATATTACCTAACATTTAATAAAAATGTGGATTATTGCACTATTTGGCATTCAGATCAACAAGTGGCATTTTACATTTTCAAGAAAGGTATCCCAGTGACCCTTAAGGGTACTAACAAAATTATTAGATTGCAGTGGCACTGAAGCCACTCTCTCCCCTTGMACAGAAACAAGCATGAATAAGACTCAAACTGGACTTTAGGATTATTCTCTTGACCTTTATCTTTGGATTATGAGATTTATTAGCTGTAATACACTTAGTGGAGGGCTGTAATTCAGGGAAACATATACACATTTACTTTCCTTCACTTTCCTGTCAAAACTGAATTCCTTCTAGGATGCATCACCACTGCTACTTGAAAAGGACAACAGAAGACCAGAAAACTTTGCTGAATGTCAAATAGTACTGAAACATTTGCATACATTTTGAAGGTCCTTGTCAATGAGGACCAAGAGAAAATGTAGTTATATATTTTTGTACTAGTGGTAGCAGGAGTATAAACATACTTTTAAGTCTAAGTTGGGTAAATGAACCACCACTGGTAGCCATTATTGCCATAAAACACAAAATCTAACCAAAGATGTCTTCCCCAACCTTTCAACTTTTGTATTGCACCCCAGGAGCCACTAAAGGTACTGGGATGTCTACACAGAAAATCTAAGCCTACTGAACAGAATTACTTAATTACGATCACAGATGTCTTTAAAGTGTAATATGGACTACAGGTTCAGAACAGTCAGTGACCCAAGAGGATTCTCAATCTTCTCCTATTCGAGAAATAAGGCCGGAAGAGACCTTCAGGGCTCCTGCTATTGTAAGGAATAATTATATAATKCTGTTCACAAATGATCCACATTCTACAAGTTAGAAGTAGAAATAATGGAGACAAAATCCCGAACATTAAAAATTTGAAGACTGCCTCAAAAACTTGCTGAAGTTCAGAACCTCTGGAAACATTCCAATTTCCTGCCAAAATGTTTTCCCAGCTAGCCTGTACCTAGCTATTCTAGTGCCAATATTGTCCTTTAGTTTAAGTAGTTCTTTCCCTTCCTGGTTATTATTCCCCACAGTATTTATAGAAATTCACATGCCTCTTCAGATCTCACTTTGCTGAGTTGAGTGGGTTGTGCTCATTCAGTTTCCTCTCAAAGGGGACCTTTCCATTCTGACCATCACATCTCTTCTCAACACTTTTTTCCAGTTTAAATTTGCCTTCTTGAACACCCATTTTCAGAACCGCAGGCAAAGTTACAGAGGAGGATCTTGCACCGGAATTGATGCTTCTGTCTCTGAACTAGGAGCACTGACTGCTACATTTTAATACTAACTCTCACAGCCAAGCCTTCAGAGAACTTTTCTAGACTTAGTCTAAACAAAGACCACAGAAAACCTGCTCGTAGAGGCTAGACAAGAAATGGAAAAAAAGAGTATTTTCTTTTACTAGTAATGCTATTTTGCTTTTTATTGGCATCCTTGGTTTCAGGTGTCAGTTTATCTTCTTCAAGCCTGCAATTCTTCCCTTGTGTTTTAAAGCCAATAACCCGCAAATTAACTTGCTATCTGATATAACTGCAAATCTAAAGCTAAAGTACCAAACTCCACAGATATTGATGTCAAAAGCAACTAAATAAATTGGTTCATTTTCAACTTGAAAAAARCTTCTTTTCATTTGTTACCTGTTTTTCTTAAAATAAAAATGAGGGTTTTTTTGAGCAACACACTGTCATACCTAAAAATCTTCAGTAAAAAGCAGAAAAGATGGCAGATGTTTGGAGTCCTTGTTATCCAATGATGTACAGCAAGGATATGCATGGCATGCTAGAGACAAGTCTYCTTTTTGCCTAAGGAAGTTTGAAGCCACATATCCCACAAGAATCAAAGAGCGTACTGGATGGAGTGCTCTCACCTTTCTGTCTGGTTCCCTCTTAATGTAGTCAGAAAGCTGCAGATGTTGTTGTTTTTAGTTTAAAAAAAAACATTAATGAAAGCAGACTTTGCACTTTCCCAGGAGCTGCTCTAATAATCAGCTTCAAGCAGTTCTCTTGCTCAGCTCAGGATGAAGCATAAAAGCACAACAACTCCCAGCCTGGGAGTGAACTCTCTTGAACCAACAGGCTCTGAAATTAATTCGTCCAGCTTCTCTTTGTGGTGCCGGAACCTCTAATATATGCTGCTGACAGGGTTAACAGGAGTGCTGCAGAGCAGCCCCAAGTATCAGTAGCTGAAAGRTGGCAGAAGAGGTTTCAAACCATAAGAGAACAGAAGAAGAGACCAAATCCGGACTCTCTGAAGCCCCTGTAAACATGACAATCATTCTTCTATAAGGATCTACATTTTGATTTTTTTTTGTTTGTTTGAGAGCCAGACACTGAAAAAGTATTTCTATCTAAAATTATTTACAGGTGCCAAAGCAAATTCACAGGCAACCTGAAGATTATAAACTCACTATCCAGCCATGGCACAATTCACTATTTATCAAAAGGTCTTGTCCAGCTCTACTGTACATAGCAGAAACTGTTTCACTTATTTGCTATTGAGATTGTCAGGCACTACTCCATGAAAAACAGCTGATCACGTGTATTATTTTTTCCTTTCAATTGCAAAACTGAATTAAAGAGAGCGCTGCAACACAGAGTTTAAACTGACAGTGCTTCCTCATATACAACCACAGTCATCAAAAGGGGCATACCTACATAGCCTGTTCTCCTTGCCAGACTCTGAAACACATGCATGTATCCAACACCGTAAACACTGACCTTAAAGGCAAGCCAGAAAATGTGTGGCTGAAGCCCAGGTGCTTGGGTCACCCGATCAGTGCTGTCCATGTCACACTCCAGCTACTATTACACCATTTTCATTAATGAAAAAACTAGGACAGCCCTGTACTTCACTTGAGCATTAATCTGTTACAACTCCTGGAGAACTGGAACAATTCACACACAGGCCACAATGTATAAACCTATCTAAACATTGAAAGCAAGTATCAGAATAGTCTGATACATCATGCTTAAGAAGCGTGCTTAGGGCATGGAAATGTTTCACAACCAAAATCGCCTAAGCCAATTACTGACCTGTTGCTATACATTACAGAAAATATTTAGACTGAAAGCAGAAGTCTACAAGCTATTTTAGCAATCAGTCAGCTATCACAGTTAAGAGTCATCAAGCCAATAACTTACACTGACATCATGCAGAATGCACTGTTAAAAATATCTTCTTTCAATATAAAGCAGCGCTGGATACAAACTGCCTCTTATTTTTCATGAAAGTGAAGGGATCCTTGAAGTTCGGGTGTGGGAGAGAAAGCAAGAACTATGAATAAAYTGGTCTTGTGCTGGTACCACCAGTATGAAGTTTCCCTTCCTTGTTATGGATATGGAGGAAAAGAAAAGTCGGGAAGGTGAGAAGAACAGGAGAAAGAAAGGGTAACAGATGGAGAATACTCCCCTACTTTTATAAAAGATGAGTGAGAAATGTTTTTGTTTCATTTGAAGATTTCCAAGTAATAAAACATTGGAGGACTTTGAAGTGAAAAGGATTAAACTTGATGAACTGGAAGGTAAAATGATATTTAGATAGACATTTTAATTATAGTCATTTAACCACTACCTTTTATAACCAGAGAAGGTAAGAAAGCCTCTACAGCCCTAATGTTACTTGACACCCAGAGCTGTAGGATCTGACACTTTGAAAAGCAGCACACTCATCTATTTATAAGGCCAGAGTGCTTCCCCTTTGGCTCTGAGGATCTCCCAGGTCTCAGATGCCCAGGAAGTACTCAGAACATGCAAAGTGGCACTGCCAGTGTTTTTGTTTCATGTAAGTGAATGAGCTACCGCTCCCCAGTTCCAGAAATTTTAAGATTCATGTTTCTTAACATAAAGCTTACTCTGTCTCACTTGTGATCATGCTACAACTTCTAATAGCATTAAACCTTCACATAATACTRTTTCCAGCTAGAAGCATCTGGAGGAAAAGGAATTCAAATTTGTCACTGGAAGAGTCTGCTGCGACCCCTCACAGGTGCAGTGCCAGCTCTGCCAGAAGCACAGAGTAGCCTCCCATCTATAACTGATGCACTCAACTCCGGCACTCTCTCAACTCCTGCACTCTCCAGGCTGTCACAATTCCATGAGCTCTCATTACTGGATATAAGAGAATACAGCTCAGGAGTGAAGGAGGCAGCACACAACCCCGATAGCTTTATCAAGGACACATGCACAGACCTCTGAGGCACAGGAGCAGGGCAAGTGTGCTGGTATGTTGGAAGAATCTGGTTTGTGATGAAAGGGGAAACTACAGAACTGGTCAACAACCACAAAAATGTCTGGTGTCTTTCTCAAAGAGTCATATAAGCACAGAATGTGGGGCAAGGGCATTTTAGCTCACCAGATATATTCCAGGAAAAGTCTGGTGAGACACAAGAAAGTCAAGACAAGAATTCATGAACCTCTAAAGGAGAATAAGGGAGAACAGCAGCCCTCCATCCAGATTTACAGAAACAGGATTTGGTAAAAGTCGACAATCAATACCTAAAGTTTTCCAGAAGCCAAGAGAAGCAAGAAAAGGAAGTCAGTAGCTATTCACAGGAGCTCAAAGCTCCTTCCACAAAGCAAAAGAGCACAAGTTCATAAAAGACTGACAATCACTGCAATACAACCACTTAGAAAAACTGCAGAAGATACACAGAAAAACAGCAAAGCAGAGGAAGAGGCACAGACAATCAATTTGCAACATATGAATATTAATACTTATAGAGAGAAAACCCTTTAAGGAATATTAAACTGAGTCGCTTCCTTGAGGCTCAAGGTGCTCTTCAGTATTTTCTGGATCCAGAATAGAAACCAGTTTCTTCATCTCAAGCTCAAAGTGACTTCTGAAGTGAAAATTTAGAGAAGCCCATACATTATATTTTTCCTGTTATAAAAGCAAATATAAAGTGTTTTTTTAAGCTATTTGCAAACAAAAAGTTCATTTTTTCCCTACAGTGCCACTTAACACATATTTTGATATTAGTTGTTGACGGCACAACTTGCTTGACTAGTTTTACACAGTCAAAAGAAGAATTAGGTACTGAGTAAAGTTGAAAATCCATTTCCTGCCTGTGTCCAGTCACATATAACTAAGAAATCTCAACTTATTAGGATAACAACATCATCCTACTAAATCCGTAAGGATTGGAGCATGTCAAGCAGAGATTTCCCCAAACATTTATTCTATGATAACATTCTTCTTCCCTGTGGGAAACATGCTGAGWTTCTTGAAAACACGTTTAGTCAATKAARAAAGTTCATTACTGCCAGTGCATGGTGATCCAATCACAACCTACTGGCTTCAGATGCCAGAAGCAAGAGCTGCAATTTTTTAGATTTGAAATACTATACAATTACTGAAAATGTTATTAATTACTYCTGAGGGTACAGCATTCATTCAGTCATTCTCAGGACTAAATGAGCTACTCTTCCAACTTTATTATTTCAGAAATCAATGTTTAGAGATTGACTTCTTTAGGTCTATAAACCACTTAGAATATTCGGTGGTTTTGCCGAAATTGTCACATGCCCTAGAGAGAGCAGCCTCAAACCTGAGCTGTTAGGTGTAAATTTGYTAGCAAGTTCTGCTTATCTAAGCAGCTAATCTTAAGGAAGGTCAGAAAGCAGCTACTATTTTAAGAATATCTAGTTTAAACAAGAGTATAATCAGGGTTAAAAATAAAAGGACTGCTGCCTGGTAGGTCATTTTCTAAAGTGAACCTGTAACACCTTAATCAAGGTCACATTCAAAATTCATTTTAAAAATTGACATAAATTCACAAATACARCCAGACTATGTGTCTGCTCCTTCAGCTGCAGCATCAGAGCTGCWTTTCTTGTACACTGTATCACATGAGCTCAGGCAATATGGGCAGCATTCGAGAAAAGAGAAGGTACAAGTAAACAATATATAAGGGGATGACAGGAAATTTTAGGAATGCCGAGACCAGATGCTCAGTCAGACAGGACCAACAAAACGTCCAAGCAAATTACAAACGTCATTATTTTGCACCTTCTCCCTTTAACTCTCAAAGGGCAATGCCTCAAGCTCATGATACAAATTGAGTTTCTATGACATATGTTCCTAAGTTTGCTGTTCACTTYGCTAAAATAAATATTTACATGTAACAAAACCCAGAATATCTCAGAAATCGCAACCTTGGTTACTTACAACTTATTTAGCATTGCTTAAAAAAAAACACTGCTTTGAATGTCCACAGATCCTCAGACCGCACTTTCAAGAAACAACCTTCAAAATCCTAACATTCTCCATAGAGATATTTCTCAGGGCAGTACAGGTGGCAAGTCAGAGCACTTAAGTTTAGAGTGCTTCAGGTCACAACACACCTGGAAATTCCTCAGGATGGCACCTTCCTTACAGATGAACTAATTACTCAACTCATTGCTCAGAGCTACTGATTAATCTTTAAGGCCTATGTACCTTGTTTCAAGGTGAAACACTTGAATTTTCCTGTAAAATTGAGTATTTCTTCCCCAAATTCCCAACGTTATAACTCGACTGGATATAAATTGAGTTTGTACAAGGGACTGATGTTTCACCCAGCTGAGYATGCACACACATTACCAGTTCATCAGCTCAGACTGCTTCAAATTACAACACTTCAACAATGTTCCAACAGCAGCTCATGTCTACYACAAATTCCAAGATCATCAAGCTATTTTATGGTAGGTATCAGCAGGTATCAGGTTTATACATCTGGATAGGTGCTAAATCATTAAGTTAACTGAAGTCATGTAGAATTGAGTATTTTTAGAGCATCAAAGCCTAGGGCTGTACTTTAGTCCCTAAAGCCATTTTTATCTCAAAGATACTAAGATCAAGTTAAAAGTAAGCATCCCACAGAGATCCTCTGCAGTTAAACCAGAAGTGGTATAGACATGGCTATGCTATTTGAGAGGGTTTTTTTTTGTTTTTTTTTTTTAATTAAAAAATAAATAAATAAAGCCTTAAAAATATTTCTAACCCACACAGCTGTAAAAAAGCTTTCCAAGTATGACCCAAGTATTAGCCAATGCAGTATCACAAGGTTATTCCAGCACCTTGGCTGCTGATCTTAGCAACAGTAATGTTAGCATAGCCTTTATGTTTACTATTTCTTGTCAGAATCATCCCTGCAACAGGGAAACCATTAGTCATTTCAAACTGAAAATACTCTTTGCAATGATGAAGAACAGTGGCATGAAGCCGTCACCCACACAACACCGGGAGGGGAGGACATGATTAGAGAGTAGATAGGAGGAATCAAAAAGCAAGGAAGAATAAAATGGAAAATTCACTGAGCCTCAAAAGACTATAGAAGTGAAGGAACTGTGGGRAAAGAAAAGAGGTTTTCACCTTCCTCTGAATGTTGAGTAGAACATGTCTCTTAGTTTTAAACAATAAAAGCCAACAATGTAGAATAGAACTACCAGAATGGGACGAGGGGCTACAGCCTCTTTACGACACAGCCCTTGTGATGCCAAGGCTCCTCACCAGGGTACTATCACAATACTTTCTGTGATCATGCACACCATGATCCCTTGTTCTTCCAYATTTACCTCTGACTAGCTAGTTTAGCCTTCTATCTTGCAAACTTCTGCTAATCCTATCCAAGTCCTGATCAGCAGGGTAAACACACAGAAACCTGCTCTTCAAAACCAACCAACCATCTCTATTTCAACACCAAAAAATTAAAAGACAGTAATTAATCAGCTTTGCCTTTTAAAAAGGCTTATTGTTCCATACATAGTCTTTTCATTAAAGGTGCCAACAAGTCTCTCAGCACAGGTCTGGAGCAATGCAGCTTGAAGACAGACATCCCTTGACTAGTTCCAGGCGAGCATGTTTATCTGAGCAGTACAGTGCCATATGCGTGAGAGCAGATAGGATGGCTSTGCACTTGGCCTAGATGATTCTGGCTCTTATTAGATCAGGAATCAGGAATTGCTGAACTGTACACTGTTTTGTAACAAAGCCATAAACATGTAACACTCCTCTGATGAGCACTACCACCCTCACAGAATTTGAGATGTGACAAGGTATTACAGAATAAGCGTGTACTCCTGCCTCCATCACACTCTGAACTCAYTACATTTAAAAATCTGTTCTTCTGCTCATTCCTGTATTTCATGTGTTTTTAGGCTTTCTTTCCCTTTCCCCACTCCTTCCATCTCCTCTTCCATTTCTGTCCTCCCATCATCCTGCTCATACTTAAATCTCCCTTTGTAACCAGTTTTAAAAAAGGTGAGGAAGAAATATTGTACTACTCAAGTTATTGCATTCTCCATGTGCATTACAAGTCAGAGAGAAAGTCCTCAACCCTCACTAATTAAGTTWCTATTTGTTTCATATATTCTGGAACCTTCATTTTGATTAAAACTTCYGGGACATTCAGCATGTTCCCAAAAAAAACTCAGCAAAAAGTTATGAGAAAGTGAGTTTGAGTTTTGAAATGCAGACTTTAAGGTTCTTTGGAACTTCTCTTATCAAAGTAACACTTAATCTTTCAAGACAGTACRCATGCTTATTAAACACATCCAGGGTAAGGGCTGTAACTCCAGATAAAATTCTGCTCTAATGTCAAAAGCACCCAAGAACAAGTGTCACCATATTCTAGGTTATTAAGGCACCATAATTTGCAATATTTGATAAAATTATGTAACAACATATATATTATAGAACTCTTCACATGTATGCTCTGACCTAMTTAGGCAATTCTTTTTCCCCAATTGCACAATTATGAACCAGAGCAGAAAAATCAGACTTTATGAAGTTAATAGATCAATTCAGTGYYATTACAAATTATTAGCATTGTTACTTCAGAATCTGCAGTCATCTGATTAAGACTTTCTATGGGACATATTTAAATGTTCTGAAGAAATATACTTTTGTTTCCTTGATACATTTATTGTTAGTCATCCATCATAATTATTTTAATCAAATCAAACTAACTTCAGATTATACATTGAAACTACTGGTTTGTTAACAAAAACTATTCACAAAGCAAAGCTGGTATTTCCTCCCTGGCTATTTCTACCTTTCTCATTCCCTAGAATTACACTATTTTATGTTCACTTAGGTAGCTATTGACAGAAACACCAAGAAAATACTGTATTTGAGGCAATAAATAATTCATATGAAGAAACTCTGGCTACACTTGGAACGTTTCAAAGTAGACAGGTCCCAGTCAAAGCCATCATCCCACCCAACTTTCAAAGAAAGTGAGCAACTTAAAACCACATGCGGCTAAAAATGAGCTTGAAATATGTACACCTTAAACTAACAAGTCTTCAAATTAACAAGGACTGGTGCTACTTATCCTCCCAAAGCAACACTATGGAGTCTCCTCTCCAAAAGCAGCAAGTAGTCCTGAATTAGAGATCATGACATTAAAGAAAAATATTTAAAAGGGTGCAAAAGAGTCAGCCTAATAACATAACYGGACACTTTGCATGTCAAAGTTGAAACAATTTCAGGATCATCAAATATCTTGGGTATAGTTTGTGATCATTCTAGTTATAGACTGCAATTGAGACAAAATATTTCCATCGAAAGCATTTTCCTTTCAACAGTAATTATTTTGCAATTAATGMTTTGAAAGGATTCAGCAGAAATCTCTTCTAAAATTCCATGAATGAATCCAAACCCACATGCTTTAACACCACCTTATGAACTTCTACCCAGAACTTCTACCCCATTAAAGACCAGAAGACAGTGCTAAAGAAATCAGATAAGAATATCCCCAGCTCCCTTATTTTTATTTCCTTAGAAGCCACTAGCAAGAATGCAGCAAACATTAGTTTTGAGGCACTGGTATAATGTTTCCCCTTTCATCATCAGCAGAATGACTCAGGCATAAATTTAGTTTTGAAATTTGACAGAGAAAAAGCATTTTCCAAGCACCCCAAGTCTGGAAGCTTTGTACCACAGGATTATTTCCATTCTTTTAAGACAGAAAACAATTCCATGCTCACCAGAAGTTACTGCCTATTCACTACAAACCAGAAACCAGAGGATATTGTTTTGCATAGATTTCAGACAGCACCTTAACACACTACTCCCACCTACAGAGTCCACACATACTACCTTAAAAGAGAGTCTGCTCTCATTGCCAGTGAAGATACTGAATTTTTCACTCTGATTACTTGCCAGTGACCATTGGATTTTCACAAATTGGTTTATTTTTTGTTCTGCTGAAATATTACCTGAAGCAGTTACTAAAGCCATCAGAGAAAACTAAGAGTTGCAGTTCTTATAAGGTCACACAAAATTTTATTAGAGCTATAACTGGGATTCTCCTGCTACAGACGAATCATAACTTAGGTTTTAATGAATTTCAGCTAACTGTGAGACACAGTGTTCTTTCAAAATATTAGATCAGTGAATAGAAATAGGCAATGCTATGTATGCAATTTGTTCTGGAAAATAACTTTGTTAATTAAGTTCAGAYACTTTATACATACAAGACACTAGGCATAGTCATAAAGGCATCCATTTGGACCTTTAAAATGCTCTCTGTTAGTTGCCAAATGCACGATGCATGCTGAGACAGAAGCACCTAAGGGCACAACATAAACAGATGAACAAACAGTTTATGCCAATAACTTAGAATTTGCCAAGCCTGTGAGAAATTAACACACAGGAGTTTTCTGCTTAAGTGGAACTTGGTTCAAAGGATTGAGAAATATTTAAAGAAACTTAAGGAAAAAAATTGAAACTACACAGGATTTTTTATAGCAGTAATGTGTTACAAAACCTATATGCCAAGGTGTCAGCTGACAGGACAGACTGAAGTGCAGCCAAATATTCAAAATTATTCCTTTAGAAATCATTGCTCCATCTCACTTTACATATTTGTTATGCATAGGAACCATGCAACAAAAAGATACATTAGCATTTACTTTCAAATTTTTAGAATTTATTTTAAAAACATTTAACTTTGAAAATGTAGTAAACATTCAATTATTTTGGAGGTGGTTTCAAGAAGCTCACCATAATGCAAGAGGAGACAAAAAACAAGCCTCAGAAGAATCTGAATTTGCTCTGTAATTCAGACTTCGATAACTCAACAGCTGGAATAAATTAATTACTATTAAATCCATGCATTCTAGATTGCACTGTATTTGTACAGAATTCAGCTATGTAATTTAACCAATGAGATGACAGTTTAAAAATAGTCTAAATACGGTGCTGGAATTAGAGCCAAATGGAATTTATACTTTTTATAAAGACACAATAAAAGACAGCACTTTTAAGGTGGACAAAGATGATCCAAAATCACAGAGTTCTCACAGGTTTGAAAGTGATGTCTATGGAGACTGGATGCTTTTAAGTAAGACAGACATCTGTCAGTCACCATAGGTACAGAACACAGGATATCATACCTTCAGAAGAACTAGATGATCTCTCATTGCCTTCCCMCCCCTTAAATCACTAATGACTGTATAGAGGGTTGAGTAACAGTGAAGTCCAGAGCTGTTGCTTAAATAAATAAGACTCGCCCTCTCCTCCCATCCCCAGATAGCCTCCTCTCTTGCTCTGCAATGAACATATGTGATAGGCAAACTGATCTRGCTAAAAATACCTCTCCTTTTTCCCAGTTTAACCTAGACCAAGTTTGTTTCTCTGCTTTGYTTCACTGTGCAGGGGCATGCACAGGGATGTCGGCCCAAAAAGATGAGAGGCAAAAGGGGCAGTGAAAGAGGGCAAACATGATGACTCCTTACATCTGTACCTCACAAGAAGAAACACATGCAGTACAGCTTAAACAACAGGGAACAGCGGTAAGATTATTAAAGAGAGGTAATTACTTTCATGAGGACAGTTTATACTGCTAGAAAAAGCAGAGGAGCTTTCAGACACGTTGTTGCTTTAGCAGATTATGCAAAGCACAAGACCGAACAAAACTGGTCGTGAGGTAAACATAACCGTGCTAACCTTGAACAAGAACACATTTAGCACTCAGGCAACAGAGAAGTGTGTTAGCAACAAGCCAGATGACTGGTCACTGATGCCCTTGGAAGAGGAATACACTGCAGTTAGTGACACGATGCAGTAATACACAGAACCAATACTGAGGCCACAATTCTCAGKAGGCAGCAGACATGGCTTAGTTGCTTTCAGACACCCAAGGTAACAGAGCATTGTTTTCTGAGCAAGCATACTGCTTACTACATGCTATCACCAGCCATACAATTAGACAACCCATAAACACAGACACAAGCTCTAGTATAGGAAATTATTGGAGGATACAGAAGCATCTTTACAGGCTTCCTCTGTGGTTACAATCTTCCAGCAGCATCTTCCATTGGCCATCCCTGGGGCACAACTAAGCAGATCCTCACTGGAGACATAAGTTCTCTCACTGTTCTTATCAAACAGAAGTTTACACAAGTACAGAGATGCTGTCTGCAATTTTGCTTCCCAAAAATGCATTTTTTTTCCTATTTGAAGACTGACAATTTTAGGGTTATGCCTTCATTGTGAGAGAACAAATCTAAGAAGTTTTGAAAAGCCCACTACCTCATATGAACCTCACTGCAGTTTTATAACATGTAACAAGCAATGCCTTGAACAAGGCTCTTGTGTCACCTACTTGTTTTCCCTTCCATGCTTCATCATACCTTTTGCCATCTCTAGCCTTCAYGTGGACTTAGGATGGGTCAAACAATCTACCCTCTGTTTTCTGTTGAGGTAGGAATCCACCCTGGAGTAGACACACATAGGACTAGGAAGAAGCAGGTGTGGTTATAACATGACTTTACACAAAGCTCTATGTATTTGTGACATCTGACAATCAGCTGGCACTGCACCCAGCACATGGAAAGGCAGCAGCCTCACAGGGCTTCTACACTGAACATTGACTACTTGGTGATTCAGCAAAAAAAAAAACCCAAAACCAAAAACCCCCCAACCAAACAATCCAGTCCACTGAATCCACACTCGTAATAGTAATATGTGGAATCAAAGGATGGATTCTCTGGAAAGTAAACTCAGGGTGATGAACAAAAGAATTACATTCAGGATTTCCACGGTTTTACTCTCTCAAGTGCTGCCAGATGCACAGGTGAGGCTGAGCYAGGAAGTCAGTGATACAGACAGCAAGGACTTAGGCATGATGGGAACAGGAAGAACTTGTTAGGCRTGCACATTAGTCATGCCAGAGTCAGCCGGACTGGCATGCTAACAAGACTTTTGGAGCTTACAAACAGTTCTACACATCTGCTAGAAATTTCGTAAGTAACACATGGAAAGCCCAAATGYTTGGCCTCACCTGACACCCTCAAAGGAACAAGGATCTTCAAGATCTGGTGGAATGAGAAGAAACCAAAACAGGATAATGCTGAGAGCCTACCAGCTTACTCAGCCATTCCAATGGGAATGACAAACAACAGACAGGTGGGGAATGGCCCTGTCTGTGAAGGTTATATAAACATTTAATGGCACAAAGTACTACAGGAGAAGGGAAGCCCAATGAATTTCTTATAGAAGTCACACAGTGAGGTAATAAAGATGCATCATCAAGTAAATTATGAGTTCAGAAAGAATACAGAGTTTCAATTTTAAGAAAGGTAATAAAAACAGGCAACTGACATCTCCTATTGTAACACAACTCATCAGAATGGCATGTAAATTTTTTCCCCCTCCAAGGGGGGGTTAATGACTTTTACCTTGAAAATTAGTGCTAGGACCTACATAAAAGATGAAAATTTTGGTTTAGTTTTGAATGGTACACTCAAAAAGTTAAAGAATAAGGAAGCTGCACTGTAACTGTGCCTGCAATGCAACTCTAATTCAACACTGCAGTTGAATACAGTGAGACAAAAAACGACTGGCCCATGGATAATTAAGGTTAAGGGAACAGTGTCAAAAAAAATTAGTAATTCTCTCAAACCTGTTTCCCCTCAAAAACAACTCAGACAAACCAACTCAAAAATACACAACCCTAAAAAAAGAGAAAAAAAAATTACAAAAAAAAAGCAGACAAAAGCAAACAAATGTCTGCATTAGGAGATCAAGTAAAACATCATCACAGCTGGAAGCAAAACAAAAGCAAAGACATACATCAACCCCTGCAACAAAATCCTAGATACTGCATGATTAAATAGGAAAGTTAGGGAGCAAATGAGAGATCAGCTTTTAAAAACAGAAAGATTGCCTAATGAGAGCAGAAGAGATTAGAAAATACATGGTAGGTCAAAAGTAAACAGGAARTGGAACGTAACATGTCTGGTTAGCACCTTGCAAAGCTATTTAACTACTTCAAAAGCAGGAAACCAACCAGAAAAACCAGTGGGATCTCTTGCAGACCAAAATGAGAAAAGGAYAGAGGACTGACCAGCCCAGTGCAGRGAAGCTCAGCARAACATTGTTCCCAGTATTTACCAGTGAAGCAACTGGGGAAACATTCACACCTATCTTTAYAGTATATAGGTCAGAAGGATGGGTCAATTTGAAATAAGTACARGGGAAGCACTTGGCTGAACAGACAAGTCAGTCACAATTCACTTGGACCAGCACAGGCCTTCATAGGACAGTTCCCAACCTGACACTGAAGAACTGCTGGGCAACAGGTTGCCAGTGTAACTCCAGAACACACGAAAGACTGACACTACAGAAAAGCAAACACAATTTCCATCCCTGCAAAGYAGCAGCAGATCAGATCACTGAGCACAGACAACCAGCCTGCTGGAAAGAGTAGACACAGCTTCTCTGAGAGGAAAATCCTACCAGGACCACAATGCTGGTGGACCCCCCAGGACCCCCAGCCCCCTACTGGTGCCAACTGACATATCCCTCTGTATTTGGTGGAAGCGATCCCCCAGGACCATTTTGAAAAAATCCAAACTGGTAATCTTCAGCCACCCAAAAGAGGCTCAAGACTTCCTGTGAAAACCTGCACATGGCTCTCCTACATACTGCAGGCTTATTCATCATCTTAAAATCATGATGCAAAGCTTTGCTGTACTTTGCAATGTTTGAAACTACATGCTTAAAAGCAYCATGATGCACCCAGATGAACTCAACAAGGGGGAAAAAAAAAAAAAAAATCACATAACCCTGTTTAGCCTTATATTCCAGCCTGTAAGCTTTRTTCTGATGTCTGGGGAATTAGATGTAGGGCAAACAATTGGCAATGCTGTTAAYAGCAGAATCACAAAAGAAAATCTGTTGTTATGTGATTGGTTTTTCTTCCACAGCTTCTGGATATACTGGCAGGCACCAATCTACCTGCTCATGGTGCCAAAGCYGGAAAAAGCAATTGAGATGAGACCACAAGAAAAAAAAATTTCAGGTTGAAACACAAGTACTTCTTTCCACTATCCTCTCTAGCATGGCTGCGGACAACAGCAGGCTTATAGTCTCAACCAGGAGTGCCGTTACATTCTCAGAGCAGAAGAAATCCAGGTTAAAACAATTTGAGCTACAGTTCTTGGCAGCCTAAAATTAATACTGGCTGGTTGTAAGGGTCCCATCTCTCTCCAGACCACACGGGAAGATCTCATCCCTTAAGCCAGCTCTGGCATTTAGCATGCTAAAAGACTCAGCAAAAAAGTCTTAAAACTCAGCAAAAAAATAACCTAACAAAAAGCAGCAGCTGACTTATCAAGCAGAAACAGCACAGSCAGCATACACTGATCAATGCAAGTAGTTCAAGGGAGGGTGTGGGGCACATGTACGAGAATGTTTTGTCTGCCCTGGACATGGAGTCTCATCCAAAGTTTTCATTTAACTCCCATTACTTCCCCAAACCAGCAAACTACAGTCAGAGCATCAATTATGCCTGCAATASTCATGGTACGTGAGTGAAGTCAGATTGGGAAACTGCGCTCTAGTTCCATAATGTCATCCAAGTGGCTCACAGGACACAAACACACTGTGTGAGATAGTCAGCTATTCTACACTACCAAGACTAAAGGAAAACAAAATTCTGAAAGACTAAGAATTAATCTCAAAGAGACTACAGTGTTTCCACAACAAAGCTTAAACATTTCTTTCTAAAATTAAATATTCTCTCAAACAATGCATGAGATGCAAACAGTCTCTCATAACTATGTACGGARCACCTTCAGTAAGATCCCTTCCAATGTCAAAACTGAATTTCAAAAATCATCTAATCAGACTGAAAACTCTGGAAAATAACCAGAGCACATTTTAATTTTGACACATTAAAATCTGTGTGGTCATGTTTTGTTCACTTGGTATTTTATGAAAGCAAAAAGCTAATGACATCTTCAAATTAACCTTGAAAATGACACATTTCTGATTAATACAAAATTACAACTACACTGTACACCAGTGAAGTATATATATAGCCTTTCAAAAGTAGTACCAGGAGTGCTCTGAAAATACTGCATCCAACAGCTATGCCACAAATGCATATAGCATTTAATTTAATATAGTATTAATTTCCTGGTTTTGTTAAAGACAGTTATTTGGTATACTACCAAAAAGCTCCAAACCAACTCACCCCCTGTGAGCAGATCCCACATAACCATGGTTCAATCATTCTAGGAATTAGTTAAAACAGCTGCAGACCAAATCACTGACCCAAAYAGGAATATTATTTTGTTATTAAATCTGTATATTGACTAACCAATGAAGTTTCTAAAGGTCAAACCACTGAAAATTTATCTTTATTAAAAAAAAAAMACCTAAAGATTTAACCATCCTAATGCCTATTCATTTTTAAAATCAACATAGGAAGGGTAGATGGCTTGTAAAGGACTATGAAAAAGGATATAAATCCCTTGAAAACAACAGAGATATCCAAGTTGCTCCTTTTCAGATTTGTCACTGCAATGTTTCAAGGTGTTTTCACCTCTTTCAAGGCAGAGAGACCTCAAGGTGAGCCTGTTACTCCTTTTCACAGAGACTGTGCTCCTAYACTGCTCCATTTCTTTGCTGTCCTTAATTGCTGTGCAAATAAAAATGCATTTTATTAGGTGGCTGAAGTCAAGCAGTAAAGTCTCCAGTATCACTACTCCAAAAAAATTACTGCTTAACATACACTTTGTTTGCCATTTGAATCCTTCCCTTGAGTTTTATTTTGGCAACCATTCTTATGAAGAGCAAAAGACACTGCTCAGAAAACCAATATCCCCATTCCCTGTTCAACATGAACAATTACTGAGTTATGGTTCAGWTCCAATTCAGTGAAAAATTATTTATACACAACATTCTCCAAATTCATTACCTCCACAGAGCTCTGTTATTGATCAATGTTTGCTTCTATTCACCTCCACCTCAAGAAAGTCATAAATCTTACTCAAATCAAAAGAAGGTGGAAAAAAAGATAAAAGTTTCTCTGAAAAAAGGTAAAAGTTCCTCTGTCAAAGCAAAACAATTTATTAGAAACAGCCCTCTCTAAGTAAGTTAGTACCTGCTAGACCCAACCAGACCAGAGAGCATCAGCGTGGACATCTCAGAACGCACAGTAAAACAAGTAATCTGCTCAAAAATAAGTTTCCCACTTTCTATCACAAACTGCCTTTAGAGAGTTCATCTAACAGTCCTTRGAGATAATAAACTTCATCTACCACTATTCTCCAAAAACAATCTTTCTTATACAAGAAAAGCACCAGGGCTACAGTTTAAAAGATTTATTCCCATATTCTGTATAGATACAGAATTTGCTGGTGACAGCACTTAACTTCATGTTGGTCATATCAGTGGATCATTACTAACTACCATTGCTGCACATGAGGACATGAACAACTTGGCAATGACCACAAGTGTCAATTAAAAAAGCAAAAGAGGAATTTTCAGGCAAGAAATAAACAGACAATAAGATGATATGGAGAAGACAAGCTTTGTCACATTATCTTGATAACTTGAGAGTATGGCAAAATTACTCTCTTCATTCTTAAAAACTTCACCAGAAGACTTCTCAATCTAGAAGATATCACCAAAGCAGAAGCAACCAAGGGACCAAGATTATTGCCATCTATCAGTCCCCTTCCATAGGAGAATCATGAGAAGCTAAACTGCCACACTGATGCCTAAAGCCCAAGTCCACTCCAAAGAACTCAGAGGGACCTTTTACACTATAGACCTAGTAAACTTACTACCAAAGGCAATGTGTCATATATTTCTTATCATAAAGTAATCACAATCTATCTAAACTGTTTGAATTGCTTGCCCCCACTAATCCTATTACTGGTAACAATAATGCCATATTGCTCCAAAAAGTAGAAACTTTACACTATAAATCTAAAACTTATTCACATCTTTTTATATATTTTTGATCTTCTAACAGTAGTGGCATCTAGTTTAAAGAGTTAATTTGTGTCCCTTTGTCTTTCTCTTCCTATACACACATACATATGCACACACAAAAACATATACATACATATATATATATATCAGTATGTATACACATATATGCATACATGACTCCCCTCAATCAAATTTTGTACCTTTTAGTAATTGCTCTGTTCTAAAGCACCCCAGCTCTTTTCATCTTCATTTACAAGCAGATCTCACACTTCCAAGCACTCTGGCTGTCCTGCTCTGCAAACACAAAATGTCTTTATCCTGAGAGCAGCAGAACTATAAACTTTTACAAGTTCCCAGACACTCTTTTACAACTGTATTTATACTTTTCTATTCTTACTTTTAATTATTCTTTAAAATAGCCACTTRTCCTTTATATATCTATAGCATAAGGAACACTAAGTGGTAACTAACAAGTCAACCGGTAATACCAGAAAACCATTAAGGACAAAAACAAACTCCTAACTTACAGAATCAGTTTTTATGTGCTCCTGAAGCTGTTCTAAAAAAAACTGATTTTCATTCCATTTCTAACAATATAGCGCTCCAGTATTTCAATCATTCCTGMAGAATTCTCATTCTCATCTTCCTTCCAACTTCACTTCAATAAAACTTCATTATAATCTACAAGTGGGATGGGTGGGGTCTTGGAGAGAATACTGGTAGAAGACATCACTTCTGGCTCCAGATATCCCAAACTGCAAATTCCAGAAGACAAGAAAAATATTKAGGAAAGTATCATTATACGGTCACYGCYTGTACTTCCTTGCCACCCCACCTTTTCTTTCTGCTCATCTCCATTTCCAACACTCAGTAAATCAAGAGATCCTGTCTCTCTACACAAGCATAGTTTACTGGCTCTAGCCAGTTACACATGGAATGTGTAACCATACCCTCCTCAAAGTTTCAAAATGTCGTTAAAAGAATGGTGTTCATGCAACTTGAACAGAAATACAAGATGCAATATGATTTTTGGAAGCTCTTGTTTTCAACTTGTACTAGCAGACTTAAAACTGTCTGAACTATTCTTAGGGAAAGGATTCACTGAACAGTAGCCCAAAACATGAAGGCAGATATCGTGACTATGAGAACCCCAAATGAAAAAACTATTCTGAAAAAAAAATCCCAAATTCTGTGACTTAACTGAGAAGTAACAATAGCCTTTAAAGGAGTCAATATGAATACAACTGTGATTCATTTCAGATATAATGGATTACAGTCTTTAAAAAAGGAAAAAAAAAGGAAAAAAGAGAAGTGTATGCCTCCAAGTTGCCAATTTAGGCAAAAATATCCTGAGCTGAGTCTGGAGAGCTTCCTGGCAGGGTAATCCAGTCAAAGGAAAGAACAACTGCAATAATAGCCAATTTCTCTCTACATTAACTTGACAAAGAAAAGTAGGTTGATGTGCCTTATTTTTTACATTAAGAACACAAGGTAGAGAGATGGAAGATCTCATCCAGGTTCGTGCACCATAATCACGTGGCCAGGAACAAAACATAGCTCTTCCAAACTCCATAGCAGTGATTCATCTTTAAGTCCCACTTGCCTCCTCTAATAACTTGCACACAGAGAAGTCGGACAGAACCTGCAAAGCCCCAGAAACACTCAAGAGTTCCAAAGCCATTCAGTGTTTTTAGGTAAGATTGTCTTTCTTTTTCTTACTAATCCAGTCACTTGAAAACAAGTACAGGTCTTATCTGTGGAACCATCTGAACATTACTGATCTCTCTGCAATGGCCTGTTCCAAGAGATTTCTGGCATCTCCAAACCCCTAAAACTTAGTGCCAAGATGTCAAMGACCACTCTGAACTGACCTAATTTTCTCCTTTAGAGCAGTTTCCATTAAACATACCACATAAAATGACAACCAAGRAAGTGTATGAGGCTTGTGTTGCTTAACTCTTGGATGAAGGTCTGCCATCCATACATTTATATGACCACTGCTCAGAGAAAGAGTATGTATTTCACATTGCAGCAGCAGAGTGCTCATCATGCTCCTCCAGCTTCATATCTACCCTGTCTACTGTAACTATTTCAGCTCAGGACAAGCAAGAATCTGCTAATGCTGAGCATCTCAACACATTTAAAAAAGAAGAAAACATATCCAAATTAGCAGGATGGCATAGGGTACTAGGTAGTCTTTGAGCAGGTTATTCCAAGACATTTACACTACATATGTGAAGAAACTCAACACCTTGAAATCCTCAAAAAGAGGGAAAAAAAAATAGCAGCTGGCACCAAATGCACCAAACAACCTGAAGCACAGATTTCAGATTCTCCCAAAAAGAGGTATTGCTGGGAGGTACTTTYTGCAGTAGCTTAGATTTTCTACCTTTAAAGCTCAAGCTGTGCAAACACAGCAAACTGCAATGATTCATCCTTGAGGTGAAAAGAGACCACAATGGTTAASTGTACACAGGAATACTTGTTTCACTTGAATCTTTTTCTTGTGAATTAAGAAAAAGGTAATTTGTGTTCCATTTATMCTTCTTTAAAACATTTCATTTTTAATGCTTGGGTTCATCCAGTGTTCCTTCCAAATGAACAGCCCCAATCTTTATATATTCTCTCAACTTTTAGTCCCAGTGTTTTAGAGGACTTCAGGTACTAGGGTGGGAAATATCCCATGAGAGATTTCTGTTACCTGCCTCTTCTCTACCTGTTTATYTTTCAATTTCAGTTGAACTGAATCAGAGTGAGAATCCTGCTCCTATTTCTTAAGGAGTGAAGTTTCAACACTACAGCTTCACACTGTATCACCACCTTAATGGGGCTTAGTTTTAATATTACATTACCATTTGGTTCTTCAGAGTTTGGGTAATTGCTTGCACAACACTGTACCAAAAGAATTTACCTTCTATTTCTTGGCTTGCAATTTTTCATTTGGGCCAGTGGTTTGCTGAAATTTTGYTCCCCTCACACTTATGCTTCAATTGCAATTACTCATCTCCCTTCAGGCACTGCAGCAATCTTTGAAGAGGGCTTCTTCCCTCACTACACCTTTTCTGTGGGTTTTTCAATCACTCGCTCAGCCTCCAGCACTCTCTCTGCAGAAACACTACTTAGAGAACATTGGTGCAGCACTTTCTTTGCCTACTTCATGTGGCAGTCAAAGTACTGAGGACTACAAAAATGTTTTTTCTTCCTCATAAAGGTCCTTACAAGGTACCTCTGCCAGCAYATAATCTTCCTCAAAAGTCAGTCTTTCAGCAAGTTTATTTATACAGAAAAGAACAGCTTTGCAAACTTGCTATTGATTGGCACCTGAACTTACCCTTGTGCTCAACTACTGAGTAAGGAAAACGGCATGCAATCGTTATATTCTGACAGTCATCTGGAAAAAGGGGCTGGAAGCAACCAGATTTACTTAGATAGCCCACACACATGTCCACCAATGGAGAATCACACACTTTTTTTCTACATTAATACACCTAAAACTCATGAATTCTTGAGCTTCACCCATACAATTCTTACCTCTGTACAAAGTGCCACATGGAAAACAAGGAAAGTATTTTAACGGAAGTAATTCTGATGCTAAAAATAAAAAATTGTGACTGATCCTTCACTTCCTTTTCCTTCTGTCTCAAACTTGGCCTCCAAGTACCACTCAGTAAAGCAAGCAGCTTCACAGATGCTGGAACCCATCATGTGCCAACAAAGCCTGGAAAGGAGACATCTTTGCTGGCAGAAGGGGGAAAGGATAAATTACAGGAGTACATCTATGGTGTGTGTATTACAATCACTACAGCCCGAGGTCCAACCCTGCCAAAGGTGCCCAGATTTCAAGCTAATAGAAAGAAAAGTATAAAATGAGATTTCATATACCATTAACGATTGTGAGAACTCCATCTTTATAACACAAGAGTGCTCTGGGAAGACGTACAATCTCTATATGGCTGCTGTCCCAGTGACCTTGCCACAACTCCACGGAGCTGTTCTGTGTTCTGTAAGATGTCATTCTCATGAAATTAGCACTTTAATAACCTTGGCTGCAAGTACTCAGTGTGGCAAAGCAATATCCACGTACTCACAACAAGCACTGCCTTCCAGGAAGCTATCAAASCCCAGTCAGATTACAAAAACTTAAGGCATGGACACAGACGTGTACGCTGTTAGAGGACACTGGCTTGTGAAGAGATGACACAAAYGCAAAAAAATAAATCCCAGTAAATGTGTTTCTGGCCAATGGAACAGGGAGATACCACACTTCAGAAATGAAGCTCCTTACACTGATACGTTTAGTCAACACCCCCCCCAGTTATGAAAATGAAGGGCTTTTTAGAAGGTCATACAAGTAGCCCAGGAAAGATGCTGACTTGTTTATAGTACTGGACTGATAAACAGCCCAGCTTTTGGTCAGTCAGCATATACCACAGCACTATTAAACAGTGAGGAAGTGCAGCACTAGGATCAACTCATCAGCCATATTCCATTTGAGAGCTACAGCACTCCCAGCACGCTTTGTTTTCAAGGACATGTTTTTGAGAATTTGTCAACTAMCCACAGTAGAGCTGCCCCACCTTGTTATTTAAATGCAAACTTTGCAATGCTAAGCTGAGTACCAATCTTAATAACCCACTCCTTAGGAGCATAAACATCATAAAAAAAGTCAAGCATTTTCATAATGCTTTGCAAACGAGGGTCAGGGCCTGACTGAACTTGTTTTGGCCTCCAGCCTAGCAACAGTTTCTGTATTCTCTGGTAAGTCTACTATTATTTTTAAATAATTTGCATATTTCCTGCCTTCTATGGAGACTCTTGCCACAAACCACCACTACAYAGCTCAAACAACTAACACTGCTACTTCTGAAGACAATAATTTGATGCTACAGAAAACCTGCACTTAACAGTAAACAACTACTTGAYGTAAAAACAGACAGCTTCACATACTGAGCTTCCCCCATTAATTATGGCATGAGTTTTGAGAGAACCAGAAACTATGGACTAAATATATATATAATATATATATATGTTTAATTCACTGACTGGTCACAGTCTAGATCCGTTAACTAAGCAAACTGAGCTAGCCCAGGGTTCCAATTTTTTATTTCCTGGTTATCTTTTAACTGTCAGTAACCAAAAAGTGCCAACATTATATTTCTCTTGTTTTAGTATTCAATGATAGATAACATTACAATCATATTTAAATCATAACTGAAGAGAAGAACCGCACAATCTTTTAGCAACTCCAAATAAAATACCTGCATTCTGAAATCATTAACTTCTCAACAATTTCTAGCAAAAAAAAAAAAAGTTAAAAGTTAGATGTACACATGCAGTAAACCAAATGTAGACACAAAACATTTTTCTGATGGTCAGAGAGTTTAAATGTCAAAAACAATATTAAAAGTTGAATTTCCGTGAAAGTATTTAGCAGGAAGGTAAAGCACAAGATAGAACATAGAAAATATGGCAAACAATATGAATGTAACTAAACCAAAGGAGGCCACAAAAATGAATGACCAGACTGAYGGCACAAGGAGAGGTGGTTGCTGACTCCTCCTCACCCTACAAGGAGTATGAGAACAATTAACTTCCACAGAACTAGTAATGCAGTGAATCAGAGCACTTATAACTTTGTGGTGACTGCTTTTAAAAGCTAAAGACRAACAAAACCAGAGTCCATCCTTAAGGCTGTCAGTGATTTGATTTCCTATATTAATAGAAACTACCTCATCTGTACATAAGAACATCTCACTAAAATGAACTTACGAAGGAAAAATCCTCAAATTACAGTTAACCTAATTTAGAGCTTATAGCATTATGTTCTCAATTCACCCACCATATCAGAGGACAAACCTACTGACAAAGGCAGGTTCTTTCTGAAGCCATGTAACTTTATCCCTTTTGCCCCTCTGCTGCACCAAGACACATTCACCAGGTCTGCTTTCAAATATGCTGGGAATTCCCTGCTGAGCACTGCCAGTGCCAGCCAAAATACACATTTTCTACTGCACTATATTTTCAAAGCGTCTGCCACAGAATGCCACTCTGAAAGAAACACCAGTTCATATTCCAACATTTAACATTCAACAGTAAAGACCCTGTTAATTCAGAAGAAAATACTGAAGCTTATACAGATCTACATGATATGCACAAGAAAGCCAGAATTAAGACAGACAGAGACACAGACATGAAAGAACACTTCCCTGTCTGTGTGTTTCCTTGTTGATCTTTGGCCATGACCAAGCAATCATTATAGCTGTTGTGTAATGCTGAAGTGTAACAATAAATACAAATTACAGCAGAGTCTGCCACACAACTGCCACAACAGTGTAAGTCTCCATTACCACATAACCAAGTCCTGCAGAGAGACAACAGATTTCATAGTTCTGGCATCAAGAACAGTAATGACAATAGGTACAGCTCAGCACCGTGTAGGGATTGCAGAGAAAGAACACTGCTGAGTTTTTTAACACAATATGAAATTCTAAGCTTCCAGACAAAGTTTCAAAGAAAAGCCCATAAAGAAACATATACCAAAGCGAGCAAGGAGTTAAGTGCAATGTTCCAACATTACAGTACATTGCAGAGACTAAAGCAGGAAGTCAGGCTGCAGCCAAGAAACAAGAAATTGAGAAAACCATGAAATCCTATCAACTGCAAGCCATAACATYTTTATTCACGTGTTATGTGTAAGCATATGTACACACCTACAGAGAAGCCTAATCTTTCTTCAATGCCTTAAAAGAAAGCATCAGACACTTAACAGTGTGGAAAAAAAAACCAGCTTTGGGGCTGTACAGGAAGATTTTAAGCTATTTCAATCTAAATTACCAGCAATTCTCCACAATTACCAACATGTTACCAAGACACGGTAACTAAGGAAAAAAACTTGATGTCCAGTAACCCTAGAACTATTTCTTTACTACAAGGTTAAGTTACACTCACCTTGAACAGAGTCAGAACTTTCTTTGAATGTGAAAACTAATGGGCACGAGACTAGCTAACTCTGTATTTTTACACTGTATTGAATTGAAATATTTCCAAACTTCACTAACAAAATACTGAAATCGTGTAGTAGTTACCTCACACCCTTTTAGACTATGTAAATTAACAGATCTTAGACCTAAAAACACAATGAATACAAAGGTCAGGCACATCAACATGGCAGCAGATCTACATCTCTGTCCTGTAGCCAAATGAACAGTTMCTGCAAAATACTACAAGTCATCCATCAATGAAGGAAGGAAGAGATAAATTTCTGAGCAAAGTCTTTAGATCAAAAGTAGCTATCATGTGAATAATATTTTAATCCAGAGGTCTTCAACCACACAAGATGGTCAAGCCACACAGATTACTCCTGTGGCAAAGAACGTGGTAGCTAGCAACACTTCTCCGTGTGCACTTCCCCAGGGCTCTTGGCTTCCCTGGTGAAGTGAACATGGGAAGTGCACTCAGCTTCCCTTAGAACTCAGAACCACAACAGGTACAGAGCTCAGCTACAGACACCACCCAATGCCTATGGCACAGTCCCCCAACAGATGAGGAGAATATGAGCAAGTCTTCATCCAGGCATTTGAATGCAAGACACTCATGGTAAAGATCTCTCCAAAGAGCTGCTCAGACAGATGGGAAGCAGGGCACAGGCCCATCACTCATTGCAGCTGCAAACTCTTGTTCTTGGTTACCAAGTACCAGATGACAGGGRCAGAACAAACTATTCCCCTTACAAATTGTATCAAGTACAGGTGGTCACCTCTAAAACAATCCTGCTCACTAGCAGGGAAACCTTAAAAAAGGCACCTCAAAAAGCAACCAAATGGCAAAAGAATTAACCTGCTGGACTGCCAATGTCTTCTCCACAAAGATATTTATATTAAAATTGAGTAGGCAAGATGAAGACCTTGAAGCAGACACTGTGCAGGACGAAAACTCAGAAAGGTGATTTCTGTGTRCCAAGGGAAATCATTACAGTGAGCAGAGACATGAGATTCTCTAAGAAAAAGAATCTTCCTCATTAACCACAGCACAGCTTCAACTGAACTCTTCTTCACATGCTTACCCTCCCCATCTTGTCACAACCTTCTTGCACTTCCACTCAAACACTTCCTTCAAAAAAACAGTAGTGAGCAGCATGAACCTTGAGCCCCTTCAAGGGGCTGGTAGATACTTCCTTTCCACTTCCACAATAGAAGGCAGGACATAGTATTTTTTCCACTGATCATAAAGGCCCATCTTGTGTATTGCACAAGACTAAACCAGAAAGGCAATAAAAGGAGTTATTTGTCAGAAAGATAAGAAACATACCAAAAAAAAAAAGCTACTCAGTTTTCCTTCTCCCTAAATGAGTGGGCTAAAATGCTTTTCTAACTCTTCCTGCATCCCTGTTACAATTCCTTTCTATGGCCACTTTTAAAAAGCCTGCTTTTAAACAAAAAAAAGCCACCACGTTAGTGGCACATGCCCTGCAGGACATACCCTGTGAAAAGGGAAGGAGTGGCTTAGAGGGGCAACTCCAAGTGAAGTGAAATTACAGCTATGAGAAARTTCTCCAATGAAGAGTAATCAAATGTCAGCAGATCAATGAAGCCTATGAGAGGAGAGGAAGTCTACGGCTGGAAGGACTTGCTGAGCCTCTTGACAAAACACTGCTGGAGAGATTCAGTATCTTCCAGCTATCTTCTTTTGCCTCCATGAGTCACCACCCTGTCCAACCCAACAACTCCCTAGCAATACCCTCAACACCCTATTCTCTGTGCTTTAGAAACTCCAGAGATAGGAAAATGCCAACTATTTCATCCACATATGTGAGTCCAAAACTCACACCCTTTCAAAACAGGCCTTTCCATTCACTCCTACTGCCTTGAATTTGCCCTGACACTGCCCTCATCTTGGCACCAGCAAGTTAGTAAAATCCGTAGATGTCACAAGCAGGTTTTGTTCTAAAGACAGCATGCCAGAACCCCCTGTCCAAGTGATTCAGCCACCTGATTTCCTTTGATCATGCCCAATTTCAYTGTTCAAAGACCTGCAAGGATATGAGTCATGTTTGTATGAGSATACCTGCTCACASGTCTTTCATCCTCCCTGTAATAAACATAATTMAAAAAAAAATCTAAAATTTACATACAAAGCCTTATTGTAGGCTACTACTCTTAGACCAGATGTTTCAGTCCATGGACAAAACCTCCACATGAATGTGAGGCAGAAAGTTGCAATATACATTCACTGAAAAACACCAGTTCTCATGCAGGTTTTTTTTTTTTGCTGCACAGGATGAAGCCCAGCTTCAAAGTCAACATCCTATCTTCGTGAGTTACCCAGTTATTGATAAGACTGTCTGCAAACCTTGTGAATGCTAGAAACCATGCTGCTTCTAAACATTTMGCAGGAGCAATTTATTCACCGACCTAGAATTTTACATGTTATACTGAACAACTTTTTCAAAGTTGCATCCCCAACTGCACAAACATAATCAGCTCACAAGGCTGCTGAAAGCAGCAGTTCTGCCATCTGTCTGCTTATTCCCACCTCACACTTGTGCAGGCACAAATGTTTGTGAAGCTATGCAATGATCCAGAGAGAACCAAACTCTGAAACCAATCAGRGAAAAATATAAAATTATCATTAGATCATTTCCTGATCTGTACAACCATGCATGCTGGCACAAGCATGGGAAAAAACAGAAATTACATTACTAACTTTAACGGCAGTACCATTTTCAGAAGTCCAGAAGTTGATGCAGCAACTTTTCACCAGGTCTAGCAACTAAATATGAATACATAGGAATTTGAGAAAAATTGAAATAATTTTACTTAATTTTCTATAGTGTTCTTGTTAAAGTAAGAAGTGGGAGGAAAAAAGTGATCTACTGCTTACTAAGAGGAATCAAAGTGCTTACTGGAAAACATTTCAGTGTTGAGAYCTTCACCCCTGCCTCAGTTTCCTCCACTAATAAAACAAAGACAGTWGTGCTAATTTGTTCAACACAACATTCTGCAACACAAATAAAAGAACATAACACCAAGGTAATATTGTTACAGAGAGACACAGACAGAATTCAACTCTCTTACAGCAATGAAAGAGTGAAACAGCACAAAGCTGATGTTGCAACCTATAGTGGTCTGGGATGGAGAACAGACACAGGACAATGCACAGCAAAATGGCTACTCAGAGCAGCAGCTGCTAAACAGTCGGTATCTACAAAAGGACAGACATGGATTTGCAAAAGACCTGGGTAAAGAAACTCACAGTGGAGTCTCCCTGCCCTCCTTTCATTATTGGTACTCTGATGAAATCACATAGGAGTTATGAAGAGCATATAGGGAAGACTTGCTGGGGTGGCAGGTTAAGTAGGAATCCACAGAGCTGGGTTGTCATGACAGCAGCTGAAAGTATGCAAGAGATGTATAGATCCTGGGTGTTAGAACAGCAAGGACTACAAATAAGATCATTAATACATTACATTTTAAACACCAAGAAGCATACACTACATCTCATTAATGAAACACAGACTGAATGGTAACTGTTTGCATTGGTGAGGGTGCACGAGGGTCCAGGACATACACGAAAAACTTGTATTCATTAWGTACCGATAAAGCACAGGTTCTCACAGACTCAATACTCATGCTATACGTAAGAGGAAAGAAGTGACATGCACTCTGGTGGACCAACACACTCGAGTCTCAGCTGGAGCTTGGAAACTCACCACATGAGCTCTTTTCCATTTAAAAGCAAAGTAAAACAGCGGAAACTCAATTTCAACAACCCCTTGCATTAACTTTGCATTCAAACGGACTTGGATCATGCAGCAACTCGGTAACTCATCCCGGCTGAGAGGAAGTAACTTCCTGTCAGAGAGAAGTTACTCCCTGAAGTGTCTGAGCTGTATCTGCAGCAGCACGCCCGGCTCCCCGGCACAGGCAGGCTGCAGGTGCTGACATGCTGGACAACACCGTCCYGGCGGGTCACTTCTGAAAGCGGTGGGGCACAGGGTTCAAGACAAACACTGAACAAGAGTGGCCAGGGATGGGAATGAAACAGGCCCTTGGTGGACACTCTTGCAAGGAAGCTTGGGAAGCAGAGGGAGGATGGGAGTAACAGGTGTTTATGTGAATCTTGTTCAAAACTCTAGGAATTTGATGTGGTGRATTACTCAGAGACTCGGGATGTCTAACACTGGGTGATCTTGAAGGGTCATTACAAAGCAAGGACTCCGCACGATCTGAGACCAAAGTAACGTTACAGGTGCCTGGCACAGGGAATGTACAGGTACACCAGTGTTCACAAATCCGGGACTCGCACGACAGGGCTCTTACACTGGGTACTCACCATCCAGCACTGGTGAAGGAGAGGCCCGCACTCATGCAGAACACATGGACAGYGAGAGGCTGCCTAGTGAAGGGGTCCCAGTAAGGACTACTGGCGAAACGAGTGGGGAGCGGGCTGTCGGGCGCTGCTGAACACAGCCCWGGAGCGGGGAGAGGGCACTGTCCACAGGGCGCGGCGGCCGGAGGCGGCCGCGGAGCCCGGCACAAAGGCGGCCACTCAGAGCGGGGCGCTGCCGGAGGTGTCAGGGATCACGGGGGAGATGCCACCAGCSAGCCCCGGGCGCGACGGGCCGAGAAGGGGCCGGGCAGAGGTCACGGAGCCGGCGGGCAGCGCGGTGCTCCCCGGGGCGAGCCAGGCGCGGGAGGACAGCGCGGCTCCCGGGGAGCGGGGGCGCCCGCGGGCCGGGCCCCGGGACAGGCGCGGGGCCAGGCGAGGACAGCGGCGGGGCGGCGGCAGCGGGGAAGGTGCCGGGCGGGAGGCGGGAGCCGACGGGGAGGGAGGGAGGGAGCGCGCCCGGCCGGGGGGGAGCCGGGCGGGACGGGCGCGCACGAGGCGCCCACGCGGGCGGTCGCGGCGATACTCACTATGGGTCGTTGGTGAAGCGGGGGCTCCGCGGGGGCTGGTATCCGTACAGGTGACAGTAGAGCACATCGAAGCAGAAGCAGCACATCTCGGCCGACACCACCATCTTCCTGCAGCCGGGCCCGCCGGAGCCGGCGCCGGGGGAGGCGAGCAGCGAGGAGGCCGGCGGGGAGAGGCCGGCGGGGCCCCCGCCGCAGCTGGGCGGCAGCGGCGGGGACAGGGCGCAGCCGGCGGCGCCCC